>NW_010523772.1:0-8065 GCF_000687285.1 Phaethon lepturus | reverse complement strand
AGGGGGTGTCGCTTGGAAAGGGGTGTCCCTTAAAAGGGGGTGTCGCTTGAGGGTGGCTTTCTGAAGGGGTTGCACGGCCTCAGCGTGGTTTTGCGCAAGACCAGGTGTACCGGTGCGTCGGGTCACTTGCACTTAACGTAGCTGAGAGCTGGCAAAGCTGTGGGGTTTCTGTTGGGCTGGTTTTAGTCTGCCTATGTCTGTACTCGGAGGTTCTGTTTGGAGGAGGCGGGAGGGGGGGGGTGCGTTTTCAAGTACCTTTACAGTATTTCGGTTTTGCAGGTAGAAAGCTTAGACAAGAGCCTAGAAGACTTGCTGACCAGAGTGGATGAATTTGTGGCAATGCTGGACATGGTACGCATAGCTTGCACGTAGCTGTGTTTTTGAAGTCAGAGTACAGTTTAATGTGTACTCGTGTTTTCAAATGAGACACAGATAGGAAGCAGCCTTTGGTCTAGGCACGTTCCAGTATGAAAATGCATTTGATAATTGGATTAGATGAAAACTAGCGAACTTTCATGTAGGAGCAAATATGCCCATATAGCTATATAACTGCATATTGTAAACTGTATATTTGTCCGTGCACATACGCGGAATCTCGTTTTGAATGGCATGATGACAGATGGTTAAAAGAACAATATGATATTTTGAGTTTCCTTTAAAATATGTAAAGACATTCGCTCTGTGGCTTTCATAATCAAAGTATCTAATCAGAGTTGTCCAACCTCCAAAGCTAGATTTGTCTTTAGCGAACCCTTTCTTACCCTTTCATCAGAAAGGCAGCTTTGTTTTCACTTTTGCATGTGGGGGTAGATGAGGGAACTGAATGGAAAATTCCTATAAACTGATACCGGTATACACACTGTCTTTTAAAGCATAGCACATGTGGTTCTCCTGCACTACTCTAAGGGGAACTTTACTATATGTGGCGGGTTTTTTTTATATATATCAATAAAACAAGTTTTGGTGGCCTGACTTTTTAGCAGAGTTGAGGAAATGTAGAGGTGGTAAAATTTAAGTCAAAATTTTATTTTAATGTATTTGATTCTTTAGTATGTCTTGGGAAATGCTCCATCTCTTAGTTCTGATAAGGCTGTAGCAGCCTATTTTTGATATAACTACAGAGGTAAATGCTTGCCAATGCAAAATAAGTTTTCTTCAGAGGCACTTACTAAACTATACGAAGAAGCTAGCTTACTACTTTTAATCTAGTATTTTTATACTATTACTAGTCTGATATTTTTAAACTGAGTTTTAATCTGTTGATTGGAGCACAGTTCTATTTTCCAGAATGAAATCTACTACACGTTTTGGTTTATTAGTCAATTTTTTATTATTTCTTTGAATCATCTTTAGATTCGAAGTGATTCCTCTCAAGTTGTCAATGAAAGTATACCTCAGATTTACACAAAAGCTACAGAAATGAGACAGATATACAGGAAGATTGACAAACTAGAGGTACGTATTTAATATCTTCTAGATATATTCTGTTTCTTAATAGGAGGAAAGAATCAGCGATATGCTATAAGCGTGCGTGAATGCATACCCGTGGAGTGGGTTCAGATCCCTTTTGCTCTCCATGTTCAATCGGGGTTCAGTACTTCAGGGTTAATAAAGAGAACGCAATTTATTAAGAATTTCTGGAGACCCTGGGCATTCTAAAACAAAATGCCTTTTTTTAAAAAGCGAGGTGGACACCTTTCGGAAAGCAATAGTACCACTTCTTCTTCTTTTTGTTCTGTTGTGAGTTGCTGGGTTTTTTTCTTACAGTATCTTTCAAAGTTATTGTCTTGGGATCAATTCAGGGACTGGTAGCATGCGAGGTCTGTGGATTCCTGATAAAGCTTCAAAACTGTGATTCAGATCCTTGGTCCCACTTTTAGTAGAAAAGCAGACAGAAGTCTAAAGCCTAAGAAGTTTAAATTAGTTATTTGAAAGGCAAATAGGAAAAGGAAGACTGATTGTTTTATTCATTTAACCTGTTTTTGCAGCCTTTTAAGTATCTCCAGTAATTTCTAGTAATAAAATGGACTTGTTGCAGGTGGAAGGGAGATAGAGCATGGAGTTTTTTACTACTCATTTAAGAACTTTCACCACTGTCGTGCAATACATAATCCTGTTTTAGTTTGTTAGTGAAAAAGCTGGATTTCTTTTGTTGTTTTCACACTAGGCTTTTGTGAAGATGATTGGAAACAGCGTAGCTGGACTAGAAGAACGGGTAATAAAGGCAGAAACAGACCTTGGAGCATTTCCGAGCACATTTAAGAAAATCTTGCACACAATCAGCATACCATCTTTCCTTAATGTAAGTAAGCTTTTGTTACCATGTGACCAGCTTAGTTTCTCTGCTTACCAGAGTGGATGATTAAAATAATAGTAAGTTTGCTACACATATATCTGAATGTAACTGTAAAACTTTTATATACTCTGTCGGCATTTTTGCGAAGTTCTCAGACTTAATAAAAAACCCCAAAACTTAAAAATCACAAATTCTTACAAGGCTTTGTGCAACTTTCCAAAATAAGGCTGAATACATGAGGAAGGGAACATGAAGTGCACAAACAAGCACATAATGCCCAAGCCTTTATATTAAGCCTCTGATCTCTAATAGTATGCAAAGCAAGTAGGAAGAGCCTGTACAGACAACACTGTTAAAGGATCATACTGTATTAATCATATCACTGCAGAAATATTACCAAAAAAGGAAGCGAAAGCTATGCTGCACAATATTTTTAAAATAAAGGTTCTGTTTATGCTCAGTCAGCACAGTTCGGTATTCACGTAAGCACCTTGTTAAACTTTATAAGGATGCAGTTTTCTCTGTCTTTCCTTGTTACTACATGTGGACAGTTTCTGTGCTAGAAGACTTGAAGTGCTCTCTGGTATGTTTGGTCTTGGAGAGTCTGGTATCTCTTTGAAGAGATGCCTTACCTAATCTTAAACTGGCACTATGCTCTAGGTTTAAAATAACCTTCTGGTTTAAAAATAAAATAAAATATAAAAAAAACCCCTTCTGAACCCCTGATGCTTCTTGGTATCACCTACCAATACACCATTTATAGGTACTCCTCCTTGCATCTTTTCAGCTCCCAGATTCTTTTCCTACATTCATCCTGTACTAGCTCGGGTTTCTGTATCATAATACTGGTGAGAATGCTGAAATAAAGTAGGTTTGCAGACAGGGGGAGGAAGATGGTTGTGGCTGTTTGAGGTATTTGTGTTCCTACATACTGCAAGCACATGTGGCAGCAGAGGAAAAATAGATGTAAAAAGGATACGTATTGTCTTGTTAAAGACTTAGTTCAGGAAACCTGTGCTTCGCTGCCATTATAGTCTTCAAATTAGCTAACTGCTCATTCCTTCATTTTCTTTGGTGTTCAAGTTTGGACTGATGTCATTTTTTTCTTTAGAAAAACAACACAAAGCTGCTATTTATGGGCCAATTACAAAAACAAACAACTGCAGCAGTTGTCTTGAAGAATATTCAACAGTATTTTCCATTTCATTGCTAAAAACAGTTGTCAGCTGTGGAATTATAACCTTCAACTAAAAAGTTTGAAAGTTCTGAGGAAGTGCTTTTTCAGTGTTGCATGGGAACACTTTGTCAGCTTAGCAATTTTTCCACAATCAATAAGGTAGAAAGTCTTTGAAAGTGTCAGCAAGCTGAACCTGGCATGCGGTTTGAGTAAGAATAGCAATAAAATCAACCCTCAGAACTTACTGGTACTGGTTGATTAACTAAAAGGCAGGTCACTGTTCCGCAGTGGTACTGAGTATTGCATGGTAAAATATCTATTTTCACTAGTAAACACAAGCATGTCTGAATTAAAATGCCTGCAGAGATTTCTTCTCATGCCTAAGATTTGATGAGGTCGCTCGATACATCAACCCTTTGGAAAAGAAGGCTATACCAGTATCTATCTATCTATACTAAATCCAGTGATTTTCACTGTAGCTGTAGTTCACATTTTTAATTTAGATAAGTCTCCTCACTTTCTTCCCATGTAAATGTATCCAGTTTTTTACACAAAGGATATATTTTGTATTTCTTAAGCCGTATATCTGTAATCTCACTTTCAGATTTTGCCCCAATTTCTTCCCTTGTGAATACCAGGCAATGTAAAATACAGTACTGTAAGACTTCTAATATCACTAAGGATGTATACTCTCTAAAAAGGTAAAAATGTCTGCTAAGCAGCTGCAGAAATATCTAATCATAAGTATGTACTTAGGCAACTGTGGGTACAGTATCTGCCTATGAATTTCCTCACTGGATTGAAATTGGCCCCTTCTTGCACATACGTAAATACAGTGTCTCTTAAATCAGTGTCATGAGTTGCAGAATACCTGTAACCTTCGTTTCCCTGGCTTGCAAGATGTGTTCTTATAGGCCAGTACAGGATAGGAAATAATTTTTAAAACCAGAACTTTGATTTCAAAGATTTGTTTTTACATTTGGCAAAATCTCTGATATAGAGAACATTGATAGTGTCCACTATTTATACATCTGATTTTTGTTTATTATTTTTATCTCATTACAACTTGAATGGCAAAACAAACTTATTTCAGATAAATTAATGGTATTGTAAAGTTAAAGACAAATACAATTTAAATGTCATAAATCAGCAATTTTGAATATAACAGGAGATTTCATATGGACTACAAGTATACAGCTCAGCCATTCCACTTAGCCTTTTTGTAGGTGAGCTTAATTATAGCCTCATTTTGGTACTGTAAAAGCATTCCAAACTCCAAGTATACTAATGATATTTGGTATGCTTTTAACTTTATTATTGGTGAAGACTCTAAATTTCCTCACCCCAGACAGGTAAAAAAAAGTACCTGAAGAACTCTGCAGACAAACTGACTGAGAGCTCAGTGAAATATTTCATCAAAATCTTTTCATGAGTCCAAAAGAATTTTTAATGAATGAAGTCTTGATTTCAAGCCTTCTATTTAAGACCATGTATTGAAAACATTCCCTGGCCCTGTGTTGCAGTGCAGCATTATCTACATGCAAGAAGCCTGACGGGATAGTCAGTAGTAGTCCTTGCTGTTGTCTCTTTAAATGGGCCATTTGGTATAGCAAAACAAGGTACAGTTAATATTTAAAAGAAACATGTACACTTTTCTTGAAAAACAGCGTAACGGCTCTTTTCTAGTCCACTACCGTATTTTGAATGGTGTGTCATATTCTAACATACACTTGATGAAGAAGCTCAGCAGGAGCAGCAGCCTTCTCTGAAGAAACGTTTGCTAGGTGTGTTTCCATACAAAGACTTTTTTTTAACTGAGTAAATGAGAACACAGGCTAGGGTTAACCGAAAGGAAGTGGCTGAGGAGAACTCCAAGGCTTGAGCAGGAAAGGTAAAGGTATATGGCTTTGGAAGAACAAAGGTTACAATCACTATACCATCAGCTGGAAAAGATTACCCGTTTAGCTCCTGCAAAGCTGGCATATCTTACCTGAACAGACTCAGTCCTGCAAAGTGTGATAGAATGGCAAAAATCAAAGGCTGCTTTTCTTCACTAACATTTAAGAATATGCCAGACCCTTCTGAGCTGGGATTAAAAATTCACCTGACTAAGGAGATAAGCTTTTAAAACTTCTCTTGTTTTGCATTTTAGCTCTGTAGGCTTTGTTTTAAAACTTGCTTTTTTGGCGAAAAATAAAGAGAAGGCGAAAAATAAACTTCTCTAATTTGCAGAAATCGTCTTCCTCACGGCAACAGCAGACCCTCTATGAACCTCCAGTCCTCTTCAAGACTGAAGACTATTTTCCATGTCTTAATGAAGCACCTTATTGATGATTTTTACTTCGGGATTGATACGGATCAGCCAGAATAGAGACAGCCAAGTGAACAAAAGAAATGCTATCCTCAAAAAAGCTGCATTTCTGAGCATTACTGATGGCATATTGTCATTCTGATTCTCATTGTCTTCCTTCAGGCAGTATTTTCAGGTAATTTTTGTGTACATTATTTCAAAAGTCTTCCTAAAACACAGTATAAATTTTCAGATTATATACTGGAAGTAACTTAAGAATACTTCTGCATTAGAATTTTTTTTTCATTAGGGAAATAATAGGAAACATACTTTTATATATAAATCTTCTAACACATAAATATCTGTGCTGCTGCAAGTGTAAATAGCTATACCACAAGGATGTCTTTTTTTTTTTTTTTTTCTTCTCTCTAACATACTGATTGAGGTGACAGAAGAACTATGCATAAAATCATCTACTCCAAGTTTTGGAACCTGGTCTCTGCAGTTTGTACAGAGAAATGCTCCACGTTGGGATGTACAAGTTGCAAGGGGAGGACTTGGAAGATCGGCGAGGAGTCAAGGATATGGCTCGATGCATGTGATCTAGTCCCAGCTCACCAAGCAAACGTCCTGCCCCCACTGATGATCATCAGGTCACGGCGACCTGGGCTGCTAATTATTGCAGCATTGTATTGTTTGATGTGTAACTGGGTGGGCATGCTATATATGTAACCTGCTGTCAAAAAGAAAAAGTATCTTGAGGCAGGGATGTCTGTGGACTGAGCCTCAATCAGGCACCTGACTGGACTGTCTGCTTTTCCCTTGCAACCCTCTGTAGGGTTACTGGGCCTCCCCGCACTGATTGCAGTGTATGTGATCAATAAACTAATAGCTAGCTAACTCCTGTTGTGGTCTTGCCCTTCACCTGACAGTCTCAAACTGCACCCCTGTTTCTGAGAATCGTAGCATGTGTTAATCGTAAATTGTTGTATTGCTCTGAACAACCATTTTAGCACTGCTGTTTTATTGCCAATATAACAAACTACAAAATATCCAGAATTCAAATTTCAGAGGAGTAAGGAATGCATTAGGGAAACAACATCATTTCTGCTGATTTTTGTGTTGCAAGCACAGAAAAATGTATGCAGTTGTAGAGCAAGGATTATGTATTAATAGATAAAGCTTTGAAAACCATACGGTCTTGTTTCACAACAACAGCAGGGACCAGGTTCTAAACAGTATCTGAAGTAACATTTAATAAAAATTAAAACAAAGATCATGAAGTCAAAACTAGCAGCTTCCAAAAGCAATTCTAATGTAAAACTTACCTGGATTTTAACATAAAGAGTCTAGAAAAGTAATTACATGCAAGCATGCAAAAGGAATAGACATTGGGAAGAAGGTCTTTCCCCCCGCTCCCCGCTTTCATCAGTCTAAATTAAGATATTCCACTGCAGCAACAGTTTTATTTCCAAAAAACGTGGTACCTTTCAGTTTATGCATAAATAATCCTTGAAGGCTTATCATTCTTCAATGAAATCTAATGAAATAATATACTATAATTTAGTGTGACAACATAAGGCTACAACCAAACACAGTAACATTACAAAAAATTTTAAAGTAACTTCAGAACAGCTTTCTAATTAAATGAATCAACTGCTCAAATAACAACTTTGCCCTCTGTTGACTCAAGCTAAAATGCAGTTATTTTAAACATGTTATAATTTAAAATATTAAAATAATAAAGATTTTGGCAAGCTTATACAGCTGAGTATTCATTATGCAATATTGTTCATATTAAGAAGAGGAAAAAACATATTCTGAAGTGGGCATTTATGTATGGAAAATATAAGTTACATCTTCAAAAGCACACCACAACAAAAGTCAGGCTATTCCTATAAGTAGTATAGTTCTATACTGTAAATGCTCCAAAGTATTTTTATTACTGAAAATATGGGACAGGACATGGAAGTTTTATTAAGGAAATGCTATAAAAGTACAGAAGATAAATTGTGGCTTTTTTTTAGTCGTGATACAGAATAACAAGGTCACAGATCATCTGTGAACTATAGTCTGGAAAAGTTACAATATTACGGCATTCTTACAATACTGACAAGGTCCACACATACACTCTGTCCTCAAATTGTACTGCCTTAGCTATCTCCTTGTTCATGGCCAGTCTCACCAAGCAGGAATAGAGTTAAAAAAAAAATCCCAAGTGTTGACACTCAGTGAAGAAAGACTCATAGAACATTCCTTTAGTCCGTCTGCCATTGTGTCCTGGTTTCAGCCAGGATGGAGC
>NW_010523771.1:0-4715 GCF_000687285.1 Phaethon lepturus | reverse complement strand
GGCTGCCAGAGCGGGCAGCAGACGCACAAGAGGGACAGGAGCCTGCCGGCCCTACGTGAAGAAACAGCGCAGTGAAAATCAGAGCAAATGGTAAAGGCCCCCCAGCACCCAGCACCGCAGCTCTGCCACGGCCACGGCAGGACAGACCGCGGAGCCTCCGAGCCTTCGCCCCGCCGCGGAGCCTCCGTTCCACGGCCCGCCTCACCAGGCAAAGCACAAGGGGCATTTTTCAGGTCACACGTTTTTGTTGTGTTTCATCACATATTCACCATTTCAACCAATTGCTTGTTTTGTGCGTATGCATCGTAAAAAAGAAGCTTGAAGTGTCTTTTTTAAAATCGTAAACCCTTTATAACAAATGATAACAAATTATCTAATTCTAATCTTCATTTTACCCATTCTTGCATCCTATAAAGAAAAAAATTCCTCACATTTTTCCTTGCTAGATAATCATTAATTCCGCCTGATGCTAAAAAAGGTCTTTGATATTTCATTCACGCTGGGATGATAATAGGTTAGGACTCCAAACTCATTTGAAGGTCAGCAAGATGATGACTAGTGTCTGAGATCCGGTTTATCTCCATCAGGGGATTCTTCCCCTCCATAATACCAATTTGCTAAGCTAATATAACTACGTCTATCTTTCTGATTAACTAAATTACAGTTGGTCATAATGCATACATTTCTGATGGGAACCTTAATGCCCACAAATCAATCAAACATACATGAACAAGATTGGTAAGTCACATAGACTTACTTCCCCAGAAGATGGTTAAGTAAGCTAAACCCCCAAATACTGATTTTGTAAAAGAAAAAAAGTTAAACATAAACTATGGCAAAAGAGTGACGTATAGCAGAGCATGTCTGCAGAAAGGCAAGGCGGATGGTTTTTGTCTTGAACGATGGGAACGAGGTGAACCCTGCATCTCGGACAGGAAGAGATCTGTGGGAAAACATCCTTACCAGCATTGTTAGCGACGTCAGAGTGCGGCAGCTCGGAGCCAAGGGAGACGTAGGATTGCTTCTGCTCTCTCCCGTTACTCTAACCTGTCCTCAGACGGTGGAAGGTGCTAGTTTGCCGCTGACAGCGGGGGAACGATGCTGAGTTACCCCAGCTGCAGCTCTTACCTACAAATGCTGAAAGAGGCTACCTCACGGTTCTCCAGTCGTGCTCCAGCCATGCAGATAATTTTGCTCTTAATTAAACAAATGCCACAATGACAGCTGGGAATTAGCAGCTGTAGTTTGACCAACTAAGTATGATACCTCCTTTAATTAAAAGAAAAACCCTCAAAAGTTCCCTAATGAAATTTCCACTCTGATAAGATGGAACAGCTATGAATTTGCAAAGCAAGAAATCACTGAGAAGCACAGCAATTCAATCAATGCAATTTTCTTGCAGGAAGATGTTTAAACCAACAAAAAAAGAAAAAAAGCTCTAGAAGTTGCAAAAAGTCAACTTTCCAATTGATTTTCAGCTTGACTTTGTAGAGTGTCATTCCTAAGTAACGACAAGGAAAATGTATAGCATCCAAATTACATCCAGGAGCATGACACTGAAGGTATGGAACTTAGATTTAACTGTGATAGTTTTAAGTATGTTACACAATATATTTTATTTCATAAGGAGGCAGGGACCTGCAAAAGAGGATATTAAGCCGCCAGAGATTAAAATCTTTGGCTTTTTTTAATATCATCTCTTTTGCCAGCCGCAGAGCTACCCAATGTATCAACGTTATTTACATATTCTTACACATCAGACTTTCTCTCTTGATAGATAGAATATCTAACTCTATGTAAAGATGGAGAATCTCTCTCTGGATTTTTTCTAAATAACATCAGATATGTAAAGACACTCCCACTGGAATAAAATTTTCTCTTACTCATTCGACTCTTAATGTTACCCCTTTGGACCCAGCCATTAAAATAATTTGCACGCTGGGCAAGGGAGCATCGAGGGCTCCGCACGCGCCTCTCCTACAGCAGGATCCACCCTCTGTGGCCATGGGACAGAGACAAAACCGGAGCATCACGTACCTGCCACAGCATGCCACCACGATCATACGTGCATCGTACGCAAACAGAAGTGTTCCGTCCAGTTTTCCCCTTGCAAAATAATAAAGCGATCAGACATGCCGCGACTATTAGCAAGCGATTCAGAAAAACTACAGGAGCAGAAACCATTAGGAGCTCATGCAAAGAGTAGCCAAAGAAAGCAATTATTTCAGAGTCGAAGTTGCTGCCATCTGAAACAGGGGTTTTGTCAATCTTTCGTGGGTTTTGTGGAAATTATCATTTGCCTCCAGGCAATCGTTTCATGATAAACTTGGAAGAGGATATGCACCATCTTTGATGTCTTGTGGACTCTGGGTTTTGCCATAGGGAGTAAATACATGAAAAGTGGAAACTAGGTCAGGTTGCTTAGGACAAATATAAAAACGTAAGACAAATGTACAGGGACAAACCCACAAAAGCCAGGAAAGCAGGGGAGATAAATTAACAGCAGAAACCCAAGCTAACAAAATCTTTCCTTTGTACTGTTACCAAGAAAAAGCCTGGGTGGCTGAATTTATACCTGCGAAAAGGGGACAACGGCTCTGTCGCGAAAAGAGGCAGCAGAGACGGGGTCTTGTGTGCCCGCAGGTCGCCCGGGCTTGCTGAGCTGCTTCCTGCGCTGCCCAGAAACCTGCCCGAGGCCACCGCCGAGCCATGTCCGCAGCGGCCGGGAAGGTGCCAGCCTGGCCATGGCTTACCTCTGGGGCTGCTCCCAAGTGGGTACCAGGAGGGGGGAAGGTCATGTATTTTATTAGAATAGTTGGGGTTTCTTTTGAAAAAAAAAAAGTCTCTGCTGAAAATAATCTGTAAAGAATTATGACCTTCATTTTATTTTAGATGAGCAATGTATCTTCAATGGCAGTTATTTTGTTTTTTAGCGGTAGCACAACCACCTAACATTCCTTCAACGTAACAGAAAGTTTATTAGCCTATATTTGCCTAGACAAAAAGGCAGCGGGTCAGATACTCAGCTGGTACAAACTGATTTAGTTCCAGGAACTTTGATTGAGCACCACAAATCATTGCAAAAGCAATGAATATAATGGCAAAACTCCCAGCCCTTGTTGGTGTGGCAGATAACCTGATGTGACAAACATAGGACAGTGACTGTCAATAGTATATTGACTTTAGAGGAGTTTCCAAGAACAGGGGCTGCGGAAGTTTCCAGAAGCAGGGACGTACGGTCCTTTCTCTTTATTGTGTATAACTACATATTAATAGTACGTGGGTTGTGCCTGGAAGCATAACCCTTTTTTGTATTGCGTATTACTTGCCAGTCCAGAAGGTATTTTCATGCACCCGCAGTGTGGACGCCCTCAGTGCCCCGTTTTGCCGCAGGTCCGCATTGTGACTTTCCACATTAATCCAGCTCCCCAAGCCTCTGCTGTAAGGCACAGCGCACATTCCTGTCCTCTTTAAAAAGCACTTGGAGATCCAGGGTAGCGAAGTGCTGTTTGATAACAGAATTGCCTTTTGATCATCAAAGCATATGTTTTAAAAAAGATCAATAGGATTACTGCATGGGCAAAATCAGAACTCCCCAACGCTCGGCATCCTGGCTCTAGCATATACTCCTCCACCCTTTTGTCTCCTCTCCAAAGGAAAGGGTAGGAAAAAAGAACCTGCAATCAAGCCCGCTCCGCTGCAAAAAGGTCAGCCTTCCCCACCGCTGCGGTCTGAAAGGCTCCGGCTGGTGCCCCCCGTGCCCCACCTTTGTACTGAAAGGAGGGCAGTCCTATTCAATGGGATTTTTTTTTTCCTAAAGCAAACCACTGCAGCATCAGTCTTTTCCAACAAATGACGAGGTTTGCACTGCAATAACCACCGCCGGGGTGGAGGACTGGGATGCACTTGGCTGACTGGGATTTGCGGGTAAATAATACATCGGCTAAGCGTTTTCCAGGGATGCGTAGGGTTTAGCTAGGAGCATAAGAGGACCTGGACTCCCTGGAAGGCCTTTTGGAACAGCCTGTTTTCTCCAGAATTTCCTAGCTCAACACAAGCCACTGCTCACGGGGGAAAGAGGGGACCCCTTCCTCGCTGCAGCATGGGGTGCGGTGCCAACCACTTGCCCCAGAGCGTTCCCAGAACCGGTATCATTGTTCAGCTGGGAGTTGATAAAACAGGCTTTATTCTAATCCCATCTCCTTTTACTTTTCCCTTTCTTTTCTTTATTTGTTTTTGTTTCAGTTCTTTGTTGCTACACAATGACCTACTTTTCCCCGCAGAGGAGCTGCGGTTGTGCTCGCCTCTAATGTTATTTTCCTCCTTCCCTCATGTCTGAGTTGACTAAACCCAGGACCGTGGGCTCTCGCAGGGCTTAGCTTTTACATTGTTCACTTATGCTGTGATCGGTACAATGGGTCTGCGAGACCTGATGAGACTCTTCCAACTTCACTGAGGGAAAAAAATTACTAATAACTCAAGTTTTTCAGAGAAGCAATACTTGTTAGCAATATGCTTTAAGCCACAGTACCCAGCACTCTCCCATCCCTGTGTGCCAGCTCTCCTCCTGGCACAAGTGGGAAACGTCCCCTGTGCCCGCGCCTGAGCATGCAAAACGCTGCCCGTGCCACTCCCCGTCGCTCCCGGTGAACGGTACGAACACAGGGGCCAGGGGCTGGCTGCGAGCTGGGCTCTGCACCGGCACAGCGCGGCTG
>NW_010523770.1:0-7233 GCF_000687285.1 Phaethon lepturus | reverse complement strand
AGCTGGTGAGGGGTCTGGAGAACAATTCTTACAAGGAGCAGCTGAGGAAACTGGAGTTGTTCAGTCTGGAGAACAGGAGGCTGAAGGGAGACCTTATCACCTTCTGCAACTGGGGGTTGTGGCGACGTGGGTGTTGGTCTCTTCTCCCAAGTAACTAGCAATAGAACGAGTAAATGGCCTCAAGTTGCGCCAGGGGAGGTTTAGATGAGATATCAGGAAAAATTTTTTTACTGAGAGAGTGGTCAAACACTGGAACAGGCTGCCCAGGGAAGTGGTGGAATCACCATCTCTGGAAGTGTTCAAAAAACATGTAGACGTCGTACTTCAGGATATGGTTTAGTGGGCATGATGGTGTTGGGTTGGTGGTTGGACTTGATGATCTTAAAGGTCTTTTCCAACCTTAATGATTCTATGATTCTGTGATAACTATAATGAAAGCCAGACTTATGAACCAACAATCTGCTGTTATTGTTGCCTCAAATCTGTTCTTATACCACTGCTTATGTTTTATGTGAGATAATGGAAGCGTTGCTTTGTGAACTGCTGGAAGGCATGTTGCCAAGTGCAGTCTGAGAGTGCCCTCTAGCATACCTCTCTGCTGTATGTAAACCAAACATCTAGCAGGACTTACTATTCTGGGAGCTTTGTAGCAGTGCAGGTCAGTGTTGCATTTCTAAATCTCTCAAGTACTACATTTTCAAAGTACTACACTGAATATAGGGCTTATAAAAAAACCTAGTGGGTAGTGGAGAAGTGAGGCTAGAGAGTAGAAATATCTACTGCTCTGAAGCAAGAGGCAACTTAGCCTTAGCACTTGTCCCATGTACTGAATTACTTTGTACGATTGGTATTTGGATAGTACTGTGAATTATGCTGTCTTTCTCTGCAGATGCCATCACTAGAGGCAGTTCCTGCAGCTGCTGTAGTTGCAGCAGCACCAGTGGGGACCTTCACAGATATCCCTATCAGCAATATTCGGAGGGTAAGAAGATTTTACTCCTTTCTGATATCGTTATTTGCAGTCATGAATTTTCCAAATTGATTTATTCTCATCACTTCTGTTGTATACCTGCAGGTCATTGCTCAGCGGTTGATGCAGTCTAAACAAACAATACCTCACTACTACCTTTCTGTTGATATAAACATGGGAGAAGTACTGGTGCTAAGGAAAGAACTCAATCAGGTAAAGCACTTGGGCATGGTGAGAGTGTGTGCGTGGGGAAAGCTGCATTCTCTCACAGGTTTGCCCACCCTACTTTTTGGTGATAGGCCATTTTGCCTTGGACAAAATAGTCTTTTCAGTGCCTTTTCTACCTGTTGTGGATTGGTTCTGGACTTTGTGTGACAGAATGAGACTATTAACCTAGGTATTGTGCACTGATTTCTGACTTCCCTAAGAGGGCTGCTTTGTACTCTGCTTGGTGTTCAATTCTTCCACCTGGAAAGTAGGACAAAAGGTTTTTAAGAGTAAAAAGGATAGAAAATTTAAGCAAAATAATAATTCTAAGCCAATTTTAGGGAAAAATAGACATTAAAAAAGGTACCTTCTTAAATTATGAAGGAAACGTATTCACCTCCTAAACTATCGTGGCACTTCAAATATTAATGCTTACAAGTAGTGTGATTCTTTTTCTAACATTTTTGCTAAACAAGGCTGCATGGCAGTGACTATCCAAGTTAACTGAGTTAATATACGAGAGACAAACTGATGCCTCAAATCTCTTTATTTCCAGGAGGTCTCGGATAACATTAAGCTTTCTGTCAATGACTTCATAATTAAAGCTTCTGCTCTGGCATGCTTGAAGGTGCCCGAGGCAAATTCTTCATGGATGGACACAGTTATTAGGCAGTAAGTTTATGGTACGGTCGAAGCCAGAAACTTTCTTTATTCAGTAGAGAGTTCACAACAAAATAGCAGACCTTCTGCTGGGATTTTGAGGAGGGAGGGGAACAGGTATAATGCAAAGGTTGAAGAAGGGCTTTTGTTAAAAAGTGCTAAGAACCTTGTGTCTGAGGCCAGTGTGCAAGGTGAAATAATTGTTGCAAAATTAATATTAATTTGGAGTTTTCTGAACAGTTCTGGAAATTTTTTTGTTATCTTGCTAGCATAACTGGCATCTCCTTTGTGTCTTGCAGAAATCACGTAGTGGATGTTAGCGTTGCAGTTAGTACTCCTGCAGGGCTTATAACCCCTATTGTGTTTAATGCACATATAAAGGGCCTGGCTTCCATTAGTAAGGATGTGGTTTCTTTGGCAACTAAAGCCCGAGAAGGTAAACTACAGCCTCATGAATTCCAGGTGAGAAACTTGGATTACTGTTAATCATTGCTGCCTTGTTCAGAAGTCCCATTCAGAATGAGCAAAGCCTATTTGCAACGTTTCAGCCATGTTCATTAATATTCTACATGAAACAGCCTTTGTGAATTTTACTGTGAATGTGTTTTTCTTCTAGGGTGGTACTTTCACAATTTCCAATTTAGGAATGTATGGGATTAAGAATTTCTCTGCCATAATCAATCCACCTCAAGCCTGCATCCTTGCAGTTGGTTCCTCAGAGAAAAGGCTAGTGCCAGCTGATAATGAGAAAGGGTAAGTTGATTCTGTGTATACTGAGCTTCTGAATTCAGACTTTGAAATAATGGCTAGTTTCTAACACTCCCATTAGATTATAATTTCTTTTAAAATAAAATTAATTGTTGACATACTGCTTTCAGTACCTTCTGAAGAAGTGCAGTGAGATCTTGTATAAAAGGGTTATACAGGCGTTAAAGAGAAATACAGTGAGTGATGAATGATCTGCCATACATTTATTCCTGCAACTTCTTTGCAAGTTAAGGAAAGGCTGTTTCTTTATTAAGAGGGGGAGGGTTACGCTGGAGGGGAAAAAAGTCTGGGATCCACAACAGTTTAGGTACCTGTTCCTCTTTAAGGAAAACCTAAGGGATGGATTATAACTGACTGTCCTTTATATACTATTGCCTTGCTTGGAGCTGCCATAGACCCATGTTTAGGATTATTTAAACTTGTTAACAGTCCTAAGTATCTGTGACTGGCACATGGGGAAACTGGAGGTTACTGGGTAAAGTGGCTCTTTTAGTTGATTGTGTGGGGCTATTCTTGTGATACAAAGAAAGATGAGCTTCATGTCCTAAAGGGAACACACAAATGTGTTTCATAATTTTAGGAAATGAATGAATATAATCTGCTCTCCAATGTAATCTTCTTTAGAAGTCCACAGGGAGAAACATCTGTTACCAAGCACCAAATGCTATTGCTAGTTCTCTGATAAAAGTTTCTTTTGCTTTATTAGTGGCGCTGACTTGCAGAGGATTGTGTTAAACTTTTTTTTTTTCTTCTTTCAGATTTGATGTGGCCAGTGTGATGTCTGTTACACTTAGCTGTGATCATCGTGTTGTAGATGGAGCAGTTGGAGCACAGTGGCTTGCTGAGTTCAAGAATTTCCTCGAAAAGCCAGTAACCATGCTGCTATAATTTAACCATGCAAGCAAAATTTTCCTGGATCACACTGTTTTGTTTTAAACAAGTTATTTAGACTTTAGTGTTCAGACTTATTAAAAGAGTTCTTTTTTATTTTAAATATGTATTATATTATCTGGTAATGTTATTACCAGTCTGTACAGAAAAAGTTTGCAAAAGTGCTTTTCAGAGCAATATTACAGCTATACTGTATTTTTATACAGTTAGTTAACTTGCAAACTCTTCCAGAACAGAGTTAACTGTCCCAGATTTAAAAATGATCCAGGCAGTATGCATGCTTCTAAACTAGGGTGAACAGGGGGGTGCATACCAAGCAATTTCATGACCTCAGTGTTCTCAGAAATTTGAATTATAAACATCTATTCACAGGAGTTCAGATGAGATGGTAACTGAAATGTACAAGTTAGTAGAAGATTAATTCCCTTATTATCTTGTTCTGCTGCTGGGGTGGGCAAGTATGACAGATGCATTAAGGGACTGAAGTGCCTGGGAATAGTTTCTCAAAGGCCAAGTGTTAGGATTCCAAGTCTCTCTTGGAATTTGGCACTGATCTGGGCCTTCTCCGCTATGTGATCCCTTTTGAGCACTTTGAAATAAGGTGAAAGAGCATCGATATCTGTGGGGTCACAGCTCTCAAATACTACAGAGCATGTGCTGCCTTCTCATGGACTTTCACTTATATGTGCTTTTTGTATGAAAACTCTTTTGATTGCTGTTCCTCCTGGTACGTTAATATCAAACTATGATGCCATGAAAGTAACTGTTTTGCAGAATGTTCAAGAGAATCTATGTGTTGGAACCCAAAATAGGCAAATCACACATGCTAATAATCCCATCAGTGGATATTTATTGTGATGACTTGAATGTTTGAAATTTTTTTTTTTCAGGCATTCTAACATAGGAAGCTCTGAGTTAGTCACTGGTACTGCAGTTCTTCCCTGAATGTCTATGTTGTCCCAGCCTCAGTAAGCTGCAGAATGTGCTATCCATGTATATATTGTATGTAGAATGCTTCTTGGACTTGTGTCCAGTTACTCCAGTCATTGTATCCTGAAAGGGGTGCAGTGCTGACCATTCTTAAATTCTGCTTTCCACATGGAAGAGTTAATGTGGAAAGGATGACTGTCCAGTAATTACAAAGTGACCAGGAGGATTAAACAGGGAGGGAGAAGTTTAAAAAAAAATTAAAGCTGATCTGTTATTCTGTATATTGCATTAAGTACTGTCTCGTGTAGAGTTCTACAAAATTCACTAAAGATATTGAAAGAAAATACTGTGGAAATTCAGTATTTTTGTGGGAACGATTTCATGTCTGGTTGCTATGATACCTGGTTTTCATGCCTGGCCTAAGCAAAAGAAGTGCATCAAGGTTTTGGTTTTTCTTTAATGATCTAAAATACCTTGGTTCCAGACTTGCTCTAATGAACCTGTGTTCTATTAAATGTTTGGAATTGACAACTACTAAAACATGTTCCAGTGCATTTCTATTCAGTCGTGTGTGGCTACTGTACTGCTATAGCACAATCAGAGCTGTTTAGCCTTTCACTCTGATAGTGAAACTCACCCTATTAACCTTAAATTGTAATCACAAATATTCCAAAATAATATACGCTTTATTACTGTCATGCAGCAGTGAACTTTGATCTTCCTGGATTCCTTGCTGTAGCGTTCACCAGAATTTTCTGGTTACAGAGACCTTTCATTGTCTTCCTGCAGTAGGAACACTAAATAGTTTATCCTAGGGAAACGCTCTCTGAATGACTGCCAGACTCTGGAACACTTGTAACTCAAAAAATCCTATCCAGTGCATGTGCTTGGAGTGCCGATAGTGACTTCTGGCACTACTTGCATCTTGCAACAGGCTAGCACAGCTCCTACAATGATAGAATTTCAGCTTGAGCTTGCAGCTATAACCACTGAACAGTATTTCAATGCAGCTTTCCAAGTTGCTTTGAAACAAAGAAGGGGGAAATCTAGGAGCTGCTGCTCTTTTATAAGCCGGTATTTTAATGTTGCAGGTCAAAATCAAATTGTCTGTTTCTGATCTGATGAATATCAATACAGAAACATGGTTGTAGTACAGTTGTGTCGTAGAAGCTGTGAGAATGACATACTACTAAACCAATCATGAAACTAAGATCAGTTAAACTTTTGTCCCTTTCTCAATTAACTCTAGTAATGCTTAATAATCCTTGAAGTTGTTTTGTGTTGCTTTGTGTTACTTTGTATATTCTGTATTGGTGTAAACTAATGCAGATCATTTTCCTAGTTGAAGTGCTCCAAGATTGGTTTTGGTTGGTAGCTTCACACTAAGTGTTCCTGAGCTTTGAACCTCTATATGTTGTTTTGAATAGTACAGAATAGGTCTGTTGTTTCATGGTCTCATTCAGAGATTACCAAACCGATAAGAATTGAGTTTCAGGCATATTCAATGACTTCTGAAAAGACTATAAAGCGTATTCTAGTTAAGGTGAGCGGGGTTTGTCCTAAAGAGAATAGCAACAGCATGCAGGGCAACTTGTAGAAATCTCTGACAATTGTTCCAGCATTAAATACATGAGAGCTGCTTTAACCATGTGAATCCAGTCATCAATTTATTTAACAAAAAAACCTTCACAACTGTTACTGCTGTACCTTAAGGCAAAATGAATAATGTAGTGAAGCATGTGTGCATTTATGGTCCTTTACAGCTGTTAACATATTCAAGTACTCCTTGAATATTTACAATCTTCACTTATTTTTTCCCTAAGCTTAGTCGTGCTAGTATTATTCCAGACTTCCTTTTCTACATGCATCTTCTAAAGGCATTTGAGGTGTCGACCCCTGAAGATTAGAAGGTCAATAAGAAAACCTCTTCACCACCTAAACACTAGGATTCTCATTGTGAGCTTTTTTTTTTTTGTGTTCTGTCATCTGTGAACATGAACTGGACAGAATGCAGTCTTCAAGGATCCAGCTTGGCAACTGGCACTGTGATAAATAATACCCGTTTTCCTCTGTTAAATACTGCTGTAGTTGTTTCTTCATCCACCAATTCTGGCAGATCTAGTTGTAACTTGTATTTTTCAGGGACTTCAATGATTATGTCATCCTAGACCAAGAAAATTAAAATACTTGAGGAACTATTTCACAATGAATTAGCAGTAAGCATTTCTAGGAAGTGGATACTAAAGAGAAAACACAAGCTTATTCTTTCTGCTATCTTACCTTTGAAATTCTCAGATCACACTCGGAAACAGAGCTAACCTTAGGCAATTCAATTTTGAGTTCAATTTTGAGTGGTCTCTTGTTTGCATCCTTCACAGTGATCATTTCATAGACAGGGGTACTTGGCTTCTCTGGCATTTCAGTACTGGTAATTTCCTCTATCAGATGTACTTTAGACGGTGTCTGTCTGTCTTCCTTCAGCAGCACAGGAGCCTTGCTGCAGTCCTCTGCTTCCATACTGTGTAGCAGCTGATCAAGTGTCAGTTCTTTCAAGAAAAATGTTTTTCACACAAATCACTCACGTGAGTTACTAAGAACTGTTATGTTAATGCCACTTGACAAATACATCACGAAAGTTTTAACTAATTAATTTTAATTAGCAATTTTGTCAGCTGAAGACTGTTACTAGCCGTTTCTCATTTGCCCATGATTTGGTTTTATTGGCAATAGGTTTAAAAAAAAAATTATTAGCATTTAACATAACATCCCCAAGTTTTTCTACAAATTCATGGCATTTGCTGCTAAAT
>NW_010523769.1:1467-4373 GCF_000687285.1 Phaethon lepturus | reverse complement strand
GGGCAGCGCTCGCACACGGACGGGCTGCTGCTGGACCTCAGCAGTGAGCGTGTTTGCAAAAGGATTACACGAAATAAGCCGTTGGGTTTCTCCATCCCCCCATTCATGGGGCCGAGTCACTTCATCTTTCTTTGTCCATGTGGTATTTAAAGGCCTGTATTTTAAGCCCACTAGTCCCCCCAGGAGTGCATTACGGGCTGGCTAAACATTTCGTGGCCGTCTGCAGTGCCACAGGGACCTGAGCTGCACTCTGCTCCGCTACAAAGCCCCTGCACAGCGCGGCTTTCGGTGGCGTGCGCAGAGCAGGCGCAGCTGCTGGCGTCTGGCGTCTGCTCAGCTTTATTTTGAGGTATTTAAACTTAGCAAACTGGCTTTTTTTAGGTCCATATGCACAGATCAGGTGGTCACCTGTGGCAATATGTTTATTCACAGATGCTAGCTGCTTTCAGGGAACAGCCTTCTCTAAATATAATTAGGGTTATTTAAGTAGCTGCTCACAATTACCTCTCGGTTCACACAAAACACCACATACTCCCTCATTGAGCAATAACTCCTGGAGATACAAGGGTGAAAAGCCACAGGCAACTTGCTGTTGAGTGCCTCAAAGGTTTTTATGATCCTGCTGTAAATGGATGTTTACTTCTGGAGAGCTGCACACCTCGTCTACTCTGCCATTACGTTAGTTTTCAAACTAGCAGATTTACCTGGCAGCTCGACAGTTGTTCATACCCTGTAAGCCTCCCTTGCCTTTGCCTGTATTAATCAGACTGTCGAGGGATGTAGAAAAGCCTGATTCGGGGCTGGTGTGCATTTAAGTGGTGACACAGCGTGTCCTTTCAGCTCTGGTAAGTAAGCTCGGGAGCAGGACTAGGGACAGCTTCTAGGAGAGGAGGAACGGGAAAGCCTTGGCACAAAGAGGAGTGATGAAGCCTGAAAGGTTGGACAACACCAACAGAAGACGGCTTTCATGTCATGATGACCCTGTTCCTTTCCTTGGCACCTCTCCTCACCCCAAGACTGCAGTGCTCCTTTTTCCTCTCTTTCTTGCCCTCTCCTTCCCCCCTTTCTCCTCCACTGTGCCGTTTGACATCCGCGCTGGCCTCGCAGGCTCCACCTGTGGTGGCGGCTGCTCCCTCTCCCAGGCTCGCCTGGCCCTGCTCGCTCCCACCAAGCCCCTCGTGCACGCTGCTGGCCCTCCCTCCACCCGCCTGGCATGGCCCCCTCGCAGCGGGCCTGGGGCTTGGTGGGATAAAGGGTCGGGGTTCTTCAAAAGAGAATTTCTCAGCACCGAGAGGATGGAGAGCAGACACAAGAATTCACCTCTCCAGGAACGTGACTGCTTGGTTTTGATGAGAATATGGCACCATTCGGGAATGATTAATTTGCGTATCTCACAGAGAGAATTTCAGCCAGAGAAGTATTTGTAGGTCTAGAAGAAATGTGAGATTCATCAACACGTGTAATAACACATGTAAGAACTTTCCCAAGAAACTCTGTTACACTATTTTAGGACTTTACTATTTTATTATACTAGGATTCTAGGAGTGATGCAAGAACCAGGAGCTTACATGTGTTTGGTTGGAACTTTGCATTCCCTGCCCATACGTGATCGCTGCCTGACCCACCCAGAGATTTGGGTGTCCTGGGAGCACAGAGCCAGTGCCAGCACGTTCCATCACTCCGTGGGGACCTGCAGCAACCACATTACTCCAGCCAGCGCCGTTTCTGCATTCATCTAGCTCTGTCACAAGTACAATTACTCTAACACTAACAGGGAAATAAGAAACATGAAAGACGCAAAAGCCGCTTATAAAAAGCTCCCCTCCCTTCCTAAAAATGTTATTAACTATTTCTTAATGTAACATCAAGTGGGAAACTCGGTGCCAGTTTCCAGTGCTAGAGATGCCACTGAGAAACAAAGGAAGCTTTCCAAGCAGAAAAGAGGCCCACAAAACTGTGTGAGCCATGCAGAAACCCCCCGTGTATTTCATGTCCCTCCTGCTCCAGCAGTAATGGTTTAAATGTACGCTCCAGTCTGCTAAGGCAAAATGCAGATCTTTGTCCTCTTTGGTCTGCCTTCGAGGGGACTGTCAGAGCAACCAGACAGCCCTTGTACCAGCTCCACACTGAAATTTAAACTCTTCTGACAGCTACTAATAACATTTTTCTGAAATATCACAGGTAAGTCCTGGAGGAGGATGAAACTGAGCTGACCACAAGCAGGCTTACAGACAGTGCTATTTACCAGGATCTTTTCTAACAGGCTGTATCAAACAAACAAAAATCCTATCGTAACTTTTAGACCTTTTTTGCCGTGTTACCTGCATGTCTTGCACGATTTATGTTTCATCATTTTCCTTCCTGATAACCTGTCTCATCTGTTACCCAGCCATTCCAAACCAGTGCACGACAGAGGGGTTTAAAGAGCTGTAATGCGCAGAGTTTCTCTGTGTGTTGTTGACTTTACCACGCCAGCCACATGGTGAGGAGAGAGACTGCGTTAGAGCTCAGAATTCACACCTGATAATCTCGTTTTTCACGGTCATCCCTTGCCCCGCGGCCCCGTTGCGCAGCAGGAGGGAGGCAGCCCGACACGCTGCGGGCTGCAGGGACTCGCGCTTTGGGACTGGAGCGGCTCGGATGCCGTTGCCGTTGTTGCAGCGTTAAAGGATGCGCTGACACGTGCATCGCACAAATGAGACTCAACACAAAAAGAGACACGGGAAGGTTAATTCTAACAGTTTCCTCAGTGTTTCACTGCCATCTGGACTCCCCACATGTTTTTTCTGCAAGTTGCCTGCATGTGGTTTCAGTGGAGAAACTCTTCGGCTTTTGTCCTTCCTCCCACCCTAAATAATTTCATTTCTGGGATTCCAACAAGGCCATCATACTAAATGGATTATAAA
>NW_010523769.1:0-1436 GCF_000687285.1 Phaethon lepturus | reverse complement strand
AGCAGGAACAACATTGCCCCTCACGCTAGTTTCATTACCCTGGGTCTATGCCAGTGCCGGGTGAGCAGAACTTGGCCCCAGACTTGGCCCCAGCAAGTGCTGAGCTATCAAGTCATCTGGAATAAGAGTCTCATTTTCAGATCAGTGCAATTTTCTCCACAACGATGTTATCTTTGTTGCTCAGTTTCTGGCAGCAGAGCTGCTCACACATGCTGTTAGCAGATGGCAGAAGACATACATGGAATTTGCTCTCAGAACATTTCTTCCATTCTTCCTCCCAGACTGAGGAGGTGCAAATTCAAGCTAAAACCATGTACTAACTACAGCTCTTTTCCAAACAGGGCTAGAGATAGTTAAAAGCAGGCTCCAGTAGAAACCTCTCAAATATTTCAGTCTCTCTGCTGTAGTTTAACGACTCAGCACATACCCTTTCAGTCAGAAATGCAGGGAGTGCATTTCGGTAAAGCCATGCTCCTCGGTGCCCTTATGTCAGCTCCTTTTTGGGATCAGCTGTTAACAAGCAGCAGGCATCGCGGGAAGGCAGAAAGCTTCCACGCAGTCTCTCCAGGAAGTGGAGGCATCCCTCTGCGGCCCGCAGCTGACCGCCGTGGGCTTGGCAGAGCTTGGTGCACTTTGTGTGGACCAAGGTGAACACAGAAATTTAAGTATCAGGCAAATAAATTACTAGAATGGGCATGAATGCAGGAGCACAGACGTGTGCGCATCGTTCAGCCTCCAAGAGAAGGAGGCACGAGCCTGATGGACTCCGCATCATCCCGTGTTTCTGCTGCTATGAGCCAAAATGAAACCGGCCTTCCAGTGGGGCTGCTGTCAGCGGGAGGCTGTGAGCTGTTGTAGCCACGTGCTTGAGCGCTCTCCTGGATCACCATTCGCTTTTGATCCGGATGTCTTGCCTAGGAAAAGAAACGGCTTTCTGAAAATTCTTATTCAGGGTTTTTCTTTTACTTACAACACCTTGTGGGTTTTTTCTGCCTCTGTAAATTGAGGCAAATCCTGCTCAGAGTTGCTCCTGCATTTGATGGAAAACAAACACAGATGAAAGACGACTGCTTCCCGACCACCTCGGCCTTTAGATCTTACAGGAGCACTTATTTTTTCATATGTTCTGGTTTCTCCCCAAAGGACCATTTTATTCCAAGTTTATGAGCTCGTGCAGCACATTTGCAGAAATGCTCTGCAGAAGTGCAGAACAACAGCAGAACGTTTCCAAAGCCCCAAAATTCTGTGGAAACTCCAGCCTAATGCTTTAGATCCAAATTTAAACTTCGCACGTTGACCCCACGTAACGCCAAGGGGAACAATCTCGTCTCAGCGAGGAAGGTGCGAGAGTTCCAGCCTTGCGGGAGAGTTGTGCTCAGGTGCCCGCGCCACAGCTCGCCATGTCTCTGCCCACCTGCCCCCACCCACTCCGGCTT
>NW_010523768.1:0-7736 GCF_000687285.1 Phaethon lepturus | reverse complement strand
AAAAAAAAAATCTAGACATAAATTTACCCTGGCTTGCTTTAGGTAACGAAGAAAGCCCAGTTCTTCTGGTCGTAAAATGAGCAAAGCATGTCCTCTACCATTTATGCCTCTGGCAGTTCTACCAACACGATGAATATATTCCTTTTGGAAAGAATAAGAAACAGCAAGTCCAATAAGTCTTTCAAACACATAATAGTTAAACAGCTTCACGAAAAAAACCCCAAATTTAACATTAATATAGTGCAATGCATCATACATTGTTTTTTAAGACTTAGCACTGACACAAAGATGAGGGAAACCAAATGCTGAAGATGCAAAGTGTAATTAGGCTGAGACAGAACCCTTGACTAAAAGTATCTTATCTTTTACTGAAGAAAACAACCAAACATCTTAGTCTGCTGTAACTGAAAACTGAACTTTGCTTTTGGTATATTTTCTCTGTAAATTTGTCAAAACTTCTCATTTTTTTGTTTGAGTTTTACTTGTTTACACTGAACATTTATTCAAGTAAGAATACTGACTTCTAAATAAAAATAAAATTTCCACTGGAAAAGCTGTTAGGAGACTCAGGGATGCATATATAAACTCATACTACTCCTTAGAATTGTTTTGTTGTTTAGCTGATTAGATTTTAAATTAATTTAACAGCATAAACCATAGTGTTTTAAAAAGCATCTCTTAAAAAAGTAACAAAGGTCTCAGCTAGGTGCAGCACTTCCTAAGAGCTGGTGAAAAGAAGTGGAAGAAATCAACAGCTAGATATGAACATGGCTGAATCCTGACCTCTGTCAAGCAGCAGTTTCAGCTTTTCTCTGCAATTAAGTTTGTAGCTAGGATTTGATTTGTTTCTGTGATATTTCTCTATATCCTTAACTTACTTTTGGATCATCTGGAGGGTCATACTGGACAATCCAGTCAACTTCAGGAATATCCAATCCTCTGGCAGCTACATCGGTGCACAACAGTATTCCAGATTCTGCATTACAGAACTGGAAAAATGTTGTAGTACGTTTGGTTTGTTTCTGCTTGCCCTAAAATGGAACACACACATTAAGGATGAAATATCACCTAAAAAAAAAAAATAAAAAAAATAAAAATTGGGGGGATCTTTCCATATTATGGACTTTTACAACCCAAGCAGGACTACTTCACAGTGAAGAAACAATGCTACTACAGTATACAGCACAGGGGCTACATGGAATGGTATTTCTCAGAGCTTACACTGTAACTTCCAAGGCATTAAAATTTTGGTTGCATCAGCATTCCTTTTAGAGGGCAGCATAAATGCCTGAAGTTCATAAAAAGGAGATTTGCAATTCTAGCAATGTTAGATACATCACAGGTTAAAAAAAAATATTAAACAAGGAACAGTTCTATCAAAGTATAGCAAAAAAATGCCCAAAAGAAGACAATAAAAAAGGACATTTGTGGTCAGTTATGACTATTTCATAAGCTTTCAGTCAATTCTTTCTCCTGAACTATGCTTTCTGTGGTGTTGATAAAAATGTAAAATACTAATCCAAATGGTAAGAATTGGCATAGTAAAACCAATCATCACATGGCCTTAGAAAAAGCAACGAAAACTCCAGGGATCACAGCCATTGGATTCCTCTGACAATTGCTTTGTTCCACAAATTGAATTTTAGTGCTTATGAAAGGCAACCCCTTGGAAGAAAACAGAAAGATTTCTACACACAGAGCATAAATTAGTATCAGTGTTCAATCCTGGTTTGGAAAATAGCAAGATTAACAATGTTGAAGTGTTGTTATTACAGTCTTTGCTTTATCTCCTTCCTCTACAGACTAATCACAATCATCATCAGTTTTGTGAGCAGGGTATCTGTTTATGAGAAACTACACCAAACTAAACAAGGCAGATGTAAGGTCAGTAGCAACTTACAGGTACTATCAGATTAATTAATCAGTGAATAAAATACTTACATGAATGGCCAAAACAGGCAGATCAATATAGTTGAGTAATTCATAGTGGTACTTCACTGACATACATGAAGAAAAAAATACCATTAGTTTCTTCTTCCGGTTCTTCTTGAGGAATGTGAAGAGCAAAAGGAATCTTTTTTCAGATGGACACACCACATACCCCTGGAAAATTTTTAAATATTAATTATTTAAATAAAGTAGTATGGAACAAACTTTCATTTCAGCAATACAGTTAAATCAGGGAAGTGTAATGTTGCGAAACAAATACTCCAAATAGTTAGTTTTTCCAGCTATCTTGGGACAAACCACTCGATTTATTGTCTGTCCCTCACCTTGGTGTATGAAACTCTTAAAGATGATGAACTTGGCAAGAAACTTACTGTACTAACTTGAAATATGAGGAAGAGTAATTAGTTTATACAATAAAAATTTATTTCAAAAACTTTAAATTACTGACATTAGGCATGAAAAAAACTGCATAGGGTTCTTAACTTTTTTTTAATGATTGCAAGAATTTTATTTTATGGAATTCTTACTACTTGCTTACCCTTTTAAGGTAATACATAGCTACTGGTAATTTTCTGACAACACTCAACATGTCAACTGCACACAGAAACTGCTGTGCAACTCCATTTAGCTATTATCTGAAGCAGCAGCAATGAAATATATCTGAAGTATATCTATCTCTAGTCAGTAACATGGAAAATACAGTTAGAAAGACAACTGGAGCTTAGGTATGTAATACAGATAGGAGTAGACAAGTGTAAGTAGCTATATTACTATTTCATGAGGTTTTGTATCATGTCCTGCAAACACTGACTAGATGCATGTAACTTACTATAGTTAGCAGACTGAATGCAGCCCTTTATGCAACTGACAGCTTTTGCCTATTAGGATGGTAAACACCCTTTAAGACAGTGTTTGTACAACCCAGTTAAAAACACATAGGACTTGGTATGTTCACAGCTCATACCCCTTTTAATAACATTTGTGTTTTACCTGTTCAAGACCATCTACTGTTGCTGTCTCCTTGTTATCGTCAACCCCAACATATAGTGGCTCTTTCTTCAGAGAGATCTTTGCCAGATCTTCAACCTTTCTGGTTTGCGTAGCAGAAAAAAGCATTGTCTGTCTGCGCTCTGAAAAAAATACTTAATTTGAAAGACAGCCTCATTTTTGTCGTGGTTTAGCCCCAGCCGGCAACTAAGCACCACGCAGCCGCTCGCTCACTCCCCCTCCCGCAGTGGGACGGGGAAGAGAATTGGGAACAAAACTCGTGGGTTGAGATAAACACGGTTTAATAGGACAGAAAGAAAGAAAGAAAGAAAGAAGGAAACAACGATGATAATACCAACAAAGGAATGTACAAGAACAAGTGAGAATTCAAATAGCAAGTCCGTAAAATCTCTAGCTGCAAACTTCCCTGAGCAAGTCATTTACTTTTTTCAATTAAATTCTAATTCAAACATACTTATACTGACAAACAAAGACAGGTGTAACTGTATTATGGATTGTACAGGATGTTTACTTAGGTTGCCCCCACCCCCAAAATCCTAACAGCTATCAAAACACAGTATTCCTTCTCTCTGGGAAAATGTTAATAATACTTTCCACTCCAATTTAGACACAAAACTATGATTTAAATAGAAGCTGACCTTGTAATTCTAACCATAAATTAATTCCCATGAATATTAAAGTGTTTCTGTTAAAAAAAAAAAAATGCTAGCGAGTGTGCAAGAAAAAAAGTTACTAAAACTAAAGCACATTGCTACTGTTTGTCTTGCAAAATAAGTCTAGAACATATACATTTGCGCATGCTACTTAGTCACATGGCAGTACGTCTGTACTGAGCCTTGGTGACTTCAACGGTCTTCGAGCAAGTGGAGGAGATGTCCTGCCTGCCTGTCACCTCTCAGCTCAAATACACATCCTGATCCTGTAACATTTTCTCTCATTGCACGAGTACACGGCAAATGCAGACGGAAAATACCTGTTCCATTTCACAACTGCAAGAACGGTAGCAATTGCGCTTGCCAAAGCAAAAGATTTCTTTTATCCATTATTTGCCACTTCACGAGGAACACGTCATTTTCCCACTCTTCCTTCCCTTTCCTTTTTTAGCACTGTTCATTAACATTCTTCACTGGATGTTATTTATTAGATTTATACATCTGCATATTAAATATGCAGTTTTGAATTTTAATATTTAAGATGTGGAACCTTAAAATATTTATCCCTAAATTTTTTATATACTGTTTCCCTGGGTGGTTTTCTTCTGCATTTTCAAAGTTAAATGGAGCCTTGTTGACTCTGAGAATGTGTCAGTTACAAAGAATAATTAAACGAAAGATTAGGAAAATTTTAGGGTAAATACTTAAACTTCCCTAAGATACTGCTCTTAGAGGTATGAAGAAAATTCGAACTGTAAGTCAGAAGACTTTTTTCCTTATATTTAAGCCTTATTAGGAAATAATGAATTGTAGGAAATAAATGGGCAGAGGAAGATGAGAGAACGTTGATGTTAAACTAGAAGGATCTTCTATGAACAGAATTATGTCCCTAAAGTGCTTATGAAAACTCTGTCCTTCACATAAATGATGTTAAATAAAGTAATATAGGCTACCCATCAGAAAAAAAGGACACAGTAAGACAATCACTCTGAAGCGCATTTACAGAACTATAAAAATTAATGACTTCTCTTATAATAATTGAGTCATAAAAAAGACATAATGTTAGTTAAGCGATTTCCAGGAAAGACAGATTTTTTTTTTCCCCCCTTACTTGGTAGCAGTTTTATGATCTGTTTCATTTCTTCTTCAAATCCAACCTCCAAGATACGATCCGCCTCATCAATTACCAAACACTGCAAGTTCTTGTACATGAAACCTGGAGTGTTCTATAAGATTAACAAATTCAGAGTCAGACAGGGACAGGAATTTTATTATGTTTTAATAAGACAGATCAGGCATCAATATTTTATGTACCTGCATGTGATCCAGTAGTCTTCCTGGTGTTGCTACGATGATGTTGATTCCATTTCCAAGTTTCTGTGCTTCTGCTGATCTGTTACTGCCCCCCATTATCAGACCATAGGTGTGAACATGATGATTCATAAGTTCTTTAAGAACTCCATAGGTTTGCATAGCAAGCTCTCGAGTAGGAGAGAGAATAACAACACCTGTTCCTAAAAAAATACATCAATCAGATGAGAATAAGTTACAGCTTGTCCAGTCCCTCTCCAAGCCACATCTCTAAATGGCTGTGCCACAGTAAAATTCAACTTTGAAATGAAAAGCCTTACCATTTCTAGGCATGAATTTTAGCTTGTAGATGAGCTCTACTGCAGGAATAAGAAAAGCAAGTGTTTTGCCACTGCCTGTTTTTGCAGCTGCTAAAATATCCCTGTATGCAGCAAAGTTAGAAAAAGAAGTATTTAGTTGACTGTACAGAGAAAAGAACAATCCTATTCTGAATAATGCTGACAACGTAAAAACATAACATGGCTTAAAGGAAACCGGTGGAGTTGGTATTAAGAGCTCGGTGGCACGTGGTTCACAGTAATTGGTCACTATGTCTCTAGTGAGAGTGCATGACACTGTCTTTGAGACATACTGACAAGAAGACTAGAGGAAACAGCCTTCCCTCCTTTCAAAGCCAAATGCAAAGCAGTTTCCATAAGCTTACCCTAAGTACATGTTAACATGCAACACAGATACACTTTGTTAATTTGTATTAATGTCTATAAATAAAATATACAAGAACATAGGAGAACATATTTAAAGACAAACAGTTTAGCTGCAGAAAGTCACATTTCATGTATTTGGCTTACTAGCAAAATTTATACAACATTTGGGGTCAATTTAGTGATTAAAAAGATGTATTTCTTACCTGCCTTCCAGAAGCGGCTTAATGCTTTTATGCTGAATTTCGGTCATGTGCGTAAAGCCCATGTCATTTATGCCTTTCAGTGTATTCTCACTGACAACACCAGCCAGGGAAGTAAAAGAATTGTCTTCAAAAGCACCTGAAGTGAGGGGGGAAAATAAGAAATGTTCAAACTTATTTCTCCAATTCCATCTGTCCTCTGAGATTACCCAGTTAAAATTGAACTAGATTGGGTGGTTGGGGGGGGAATCAAGGCAAACAACTTTTTCTTATTCCTTTCTACTGTAAAATCAGACGACACTGACAAAATACTGTGTAATAACGTGTTCCTAGAAATGCTACACAGAGCATCATTGGCTACACAAATGATGCCAAATTTACTAGTCATACACCTCTATCTTGCTCTTTGTTGACTTTTTCTTCTACACTTAAACATATGTTTATATGTATTTTTAAAACAGATTTTCACTAGTAATTTTAAGACTTACAGGAGTGTGTATATAATGCAAATTTCAAAGAACAGTAACTGAGTAATAGCTCTACAGTTGCCAGCATCATGTCAGCTATATTCAAATACCTGACTTAGAACCTATTTGAAAACTGCAACTTGCTCTGGAAAAAAGTGTTAGACCTTAGATTTTTGCACATGTATGAAAAAGAGGACACAAGATACCTGTTACACCTAGTGGTAAACTGGGCCCTTCATCCTCCTCCTCCTCCCCCTCCTCCTCTTCCACTTCTTTCTCTCCAGAATCTTGCTTGTCTTCATCTCCTACCTCCACAGGTTCATCTTCTTCAGTTTTGGCTTTTTTAGTTTTTGTATCTAGTGTTATTTAAAGACAAGTCAGTCAGAGATACAGTGGACATGTCCATCATTAAAAGCTGTTCCACAGAGTGGATTTCTTTAGTCCATAATCCAGTTACAACTGTCAGGCTTTTTTCATGGGGCAGGAGGAGGGCAGGAGAAAGGGAAGCAAGGTTTCTATGGAACTTTCTGATGCAGAGAGCAAAAAGTTCCTAAGTTCCTTCCACACAATCCACTTCACATAGTAAAACAGTGAAGCTTAATGTATATTATATAGCATTTTCTATGGAAACAAGATAAATCATCCTTGAAGAAGTTATGAAATTCTTTCCTATCTGTAATGCAGACATCAAGTTTCCATCATTCTTTGTGCTCAGGACAAGTGAGACATAATGTTGCTGCTCTGTTTTAAGTACCTGAATCCTCAGAGCATGCAAGCACCTCTTTATCTGCATAACCATGACGAGTGTCACAAAGATGAAATACATAAGGGATAGAAGCTTCAAATATATACGTCTGCATGCATATCTATACATATATATGTATAAAAAATATACACAAATGTAGCAATATTTGCAAGATGGGAGTTTTTTGGTGTAGTTTCCCGGTATACTTTAGTTTCATAACATACAGATATTGCCAAAGGCTGGATGCGTTGCTCAGAAGACGTACTGGCTGGACATTCAAGCACGGAAAGCATCTCTCTGTCAAAGCTCTACTCTGAAAGACTGTAGATATATTTGCATAACAAGCAAAACATCCAAACGTAATGTTACAAAGCAGAATCCTATGCAACAAATAATTGGCTGCTACCAGTTTAGCACGTATTAAGAGTTAAAACGTTACAGCTGGAGTAAGAGAACAGGTAATACCGAAGACCTCCGGGGCTTTAAAACGTACACCAGACCAACACGCGGTAGTTCTCACACCGGCAAATCCCCTTCGCCAGGGCGTACAAGGAAACTCGGCGCTTTCTGGGTTCTCCAAGCATAACTCAGCCCCAGGAGACAAGCTGTATATCTTAAGATAACGTACCATCCTCCGCATCAGCCACCGCTTTCCTCTTTTTCTTCTTCCTCTTCTTCTCCTCCCCGCCGCGGGGGCC
>NW_010523767.1:0-1440 GCF_000687285.1 Phaethon lepturus | reverse complement strand
CCCAGAGAGGAGGTAGATGCCCCATGCCTGGAAACATCCTAGGCCAGGTTTGACGGGGCTCTGAGCAACCTGATCTGGTTGTAGATGTCCCTGCTCATTGCAGGGGGTTGGACTAGATGGCCTTGAAAGGTCTCTTCCAACACATTCTATGATTCTATGAATTGAAGACAGACAACTCTTAAATTGTCGTCTTGGACATGGGATGGCGAAGCCCTTTGAAAATAGAGAAGATGTGCTCAGCCCTTGGTTATTTCCATGTCCTACTGTGAGGGATGTTTTAGGGTCACATCCTTGTCTTGGTGCACAGGACAGGGACAACGTGGAAAGGATCCTTTGACACTGTGTGTTGGGGAATGAGGTCCAAAGAACTCCTCAAGACAGGGATCAGGCAGGGCTCAATGGGGTGATGCTAGAAATCAGCAGCCACATTTGATAACTCTGATTTTTTGTAGAAAGGCTTTCTATTGAAAATGTGCTGTTCTCAGGCATTGCAATTCTTCAGTTTGTCCAATATAAACTCTTGTACATATTTTTGCTTATCTTATTGAAGATTAGTAGCTACAGTTTTCACAAGGATTGCAAAAATCCTCACCCAGAAACAGTTATGACATGATTGAGTTTTATATGGCTTTTGAAGGAATGCTTGGAGAAAAAGGGTACAGTCTTTGGAGACTGTATTTCTTTTACCTTATCCCAGTATTACTACCCTCAGCTATTTCTTGTGTAAGCTGATTGTGAACTCTAACCTGCTCATTGTTTTTCATAAAGCTCATCATTGGAAATCCCAACCTGTCCAGAATACACAGATTAAAGAGTGTAATTAATCAACAGCAATTTAAACAGCAAGCCCTGGGAATCTGGATTATCACTTAACTGGTGTATAACCGGCACAGCGTTTTCATCTGCACAGTCCTGAATGTTTCTAGTTGTGACCCTCAGGTGTACGCACCTTGTTCTCAAGGTTTCCAGTCTCATACGTTGCTCTTCCTAAAATATACTTGGCAGGGTCAAGTTGTTTGTCAGCTGGTTGGGCCACCCATCAGCCACTTTCTTCTGCTTCAGGGAAGGTTAACGGAGGTTCGTGCTCTCTCCTTGATGGGCAAAGGGAGAATTTACCCACTTCTCATGAAAATTTGCTAATTGGCCATGAATATTGTTCTCCAAATAGCCCGTTTCCTTTCCATTCGTTATTGTGAAGCTATTTTCCGATACTCACTGCCAATGACTTGTAGTTAATGGAAGAGGAAATGGAGACAGACTAAGCCAGGAGCTGATGAGCAAGGAGCCGTAGGGTGGGTTTTGGAGGATTTGTTGCAAGCAAGGCCTGTAGGAGCAGTGCAGTCCCAGGCATGCAGCAGGTTAGAGTCCGACTACAGGAGCTCTGCAGATCTTCCCGAGCCTTGAATCATACAGAATCATAGAATCTTTGGGATGGAAGGG
>NW_010523766.1:0-13972 GCF_000687285.1 Phaethon lepturus | reverse complement strand
CTGAGACAGGCTAGGGCGCTGCGCGGCCATGATGCGCGGCCGCGGTGGCTCGGCGTACCGGGCGGTGTCATTTTCAAGTAAGGCATCCGCCTTAAAATAAAGCCCCAGTAAGTCAGCGCTGAGAAGGCGCAAGGAAAGTAGATCCTGTGGGGCCTGGTGTGCGGGTGGGTCTGCCCCAGCCCCGCGGTCAGGGCTCTGTGCCGCTGTCAGAAACACGGCCACGCCGGTTGCCTGACCACCATCCGTCACCTCCCAAGTATGAGGGCATTTACAGTGTAGTTTCTCACCTAGAAATCTAGAGCCTGTTTTGGAGCTCATGACTCACCAGGCTTCCCTGCAATTAAAGCATCCCTCAAAATATGCATCTATATGCTGCAGAATTAAATTAGAAAGGGAAATTTCAGATCATGGCTTCTCATATGAGCCGGTTGGGTTTATCTCTGCCTAGCCAAGGAGCTGGGCTGTCATGCTCCCATACGGAAAGATGGACCACATCCTGTCCTGGGGACAGTGATACCATGCCATAACGCAATAGGGATTACACACAGAAGAAAATCTTGTCCTCCAATATTTCCAAGGGCGGCTTACCTCCTCCAAGCCAGAAACAAGGAAGATGCTGCAATCACAGTGAGAAGGCAGTTTGGACAGAAGTTGTGAGTTCTCACAAGTCAGTACCTCCTCATGGTACCCGTGCCTCATACAGTCTGATAACGGTCCACATATGGGGATAACCTTGGCTGTTCTTATCACTCTGTGCTGTGGTCATGGGGCTTTCAAACTTCCTTTCATGGCCACAATTTTCATCTGAAAGTTTTCCTCTAGCCTTGGGTATCAAGCCTACATTACTCTGCCAAGTCTCAGTTGCATTGCCAGTTGGCAGCCTTGCATGTCCAGCCATCGTTGGTGCACAGAGCCACCTCTCCTTGTAAGACATGGGTAGGCTAACTGCTTGTTTAGGGCTGGCCCAGGACATAACGTTCCGCTTTCTGAGATGCAGCAGAAAGGCTACCTTTATCCAGCCATGCCACACAGTCCTGACTCGCTGTGGATCTTGCCTCTCCCTTCCCATGTTTCAGCCCTTTCTGTTGTGTTAGCTTGTGTCATTTTGTCTTCCTCAACCAAGGGAATGGAACCTCTGATAAGGCACTAAGGATGCTGAAATTTATCTTTATTTTGGAAATACATTCCTACAATGTTTCCTGGGAGAACAGGTTTCTTGACAGCCTGTCCAGGAGTTTAGACTGCAACAGGAACCATGAGCATCATCAACATCAAGATACGCTTGGCTTTAAGTGTCCTTTGGCTGTCCTGGCCAAACACAAAGCTATCTAAGACAACAGTGTCAGAGGGTGGTCGTAAGCAGAACGACCAACTGTAGCTGCATCCTTCCTACCACCTCTCCCTCAGCCATCCTCCTAACCCTTCATCAGGGAACAAACCATCCTAAGAAGCAAGCTGAGACAGCTTCCCAACACCGTTAAGCAGCCTTGCTTATCTGTCTCCCACACCTAGCACACGGGGCTAGTCATTGTTCTAGAAAATGGATCTGAGACCCTGAAATCTCCAAAAAAGACACAGCTCACCACTAGTCCTGGCTCAGACAGGAGAGGAGAGCAATGGCAACCACACAATAGGGGAGAGGAAGGTTCCTCCTGTCAAGCAGGGGCAGGAATACTGAACACTTCTATTTTCTTGCCTGTGGGTAAAGCCAAACTGCCTGCTGTGGCTAAAAGGACAGCAAGCATACTTGGGGCAACTGTTGCAATTGGAAAGAGTCTCACAGTGATTGATTCTTGGAGCATTGAATTTGTAGAAACCTAGAACTGGAAGGGCAAGACTAAGTGAGCTACACAGGCAGTCTCAGATGCCTTGTCAGAAATAATACGAACCTGAAAAGAGCCTGTAAAGGAGAGGCAGGAGCTGATGGGGATGATGACTGAATGATCTGCAAGAGAGCAGTATGCAATGATGGTACTTACAGCTAAAGCTGTGACATCTTCCTCTCTTACTTTGAATCAAATGCAGCCTCCTCAAAACTCGGCGCATCACATCTTTCTGTCTCATTTCTCACATCACCCCATTCAGGACTCACATCATGTCTGGTAATCCCTTGAAATTGTCCCTTGATGAGGTGTGCAAGCAGCACTATCTGGCTGGCCAGCCAGCCCTCTGGGTGAGATGCAAGCACTCACACCAAGCCGCTGCCCCTCCCTACTCTTCTTTCTTCCCCCCATGCTGTTACTGCAAAGTTCTGCATGTCAGTAAATACTTTTACATACTTGGTCTCAGTAAAAAGCTGAGCTTTTTTTCAGTATTGTATTCTGCATCATTTGCACTGTTTTTCTGACAGCAAGATAGCAATTATTTTTTTGATTATTTTTCTTTGCTCAACATGTATGTTTGCATTGGCATTCTTGGAAATATGGGAAGCCGATGGGCCTAAGGAAGGATGGAAAGGGTGATCCTCATGAATGAAACTTGAGAGTATGAACTGTCAAGAAAGGGCGGCAGGCAATGGGAGCTACAGAAAGTAGAGACCAGGAACAAGAGAAACTATGCATAAGCTTATTGCTTTCAAATCAGCAAGTACATAAGCAGAAAGTAGCTAGGTATTTTGCATAAAACATTCTGCCAGAGCATCTCTCAGAATTTGGCCCTCCTGGTTACCACGGGCAAATGAACAAGCCATAGCAGGAACTGATTCTGTCTCAGCTTCCCACTTCCAGGCTTCAGCCATCTGCTCCCCCTTACACTCACAAATTTAGTGCATGATACAGCAGTAAAATGAGATCCTGATATGGAGGCTGTTTTCAGACTCATTGTATGAAGTCTCCTTTCTGGCGGTCAAACTATGATGAAAACAGTGGTGACTTAGGCTACTTTATGAACAAAGGCATGAGATGCATTCAAGATCAGCTAGTAACAAGGACAGAATAATAAATCCATTGATTTTGGCACACTAAAAAGAATTGTGCTGCCCACTGCCAAGCTAAAACTATGAAAACAACTCTGCTTGAAGGGCAGAAGATGGTAATGTTCCTTCCACCAATAACCCTGTACCGTGGAGGACGGTGGGAGTCGAGCAAAACTTACTATGATGTTCTTTACATCCGTCACCTGAAAGTAGTGTGGATTGGGCACTTTGTAAATCAACAGGCAGATGTCACATTCCACACCACAGTGCTAGCTTTCGACTTTTCTACCCTGATAGGCAATGGAAAAGCAGGAGACATGTTGGTGATCTAACTTGCATAATAATGGATGAGCTTGTTTACAGATACCAAAGAACGTTACTTTTCCCCTTCTGAAGTTCTCTTTCTGCTGCTGTTCTCATCTTTGCTGCGCAACTCATGCCACTAGGCACTGTATTGCTCACATCCAGGTATTTTGTGGAGTGGAAAATCTTCACCTGCAATTCATGTAGTTTCATCAGATCTGAAAAATTACCTAGAAATGGGGCAAATACTCTTAACGTAACTCTTTTTCCGTTTGCTCTCTCTTTTCTTGTATGCAGTCCATAATGAGTAGATAATGCTATTCCCAGAAGGAATCTACATGAAACTACTGCAAATTTTGATACTGAAGAGCCACTTGGAAGACACCTGCAGCATGGTCTGAAAATGGCATCCAGGAATTGAAAAGAAAATATAAAGTCCCCTTGCAGTAGCAAGGTAGGAGTGGCCTTTTGGCAGCAACACCAGGTTTTTGGAAAGAGGGATCTAATTTTGGAAAAAGAAGCCAAGTCCTTAGAAAAGTCACTCACAAACATTTCTAGAATTCAGCTGGTCTGGCATCTCACAAAGCACTGGAGAATTGCAAAGCACTTTGGGATATTAGGCAGCAAAGCCTGTGAATTAGCTGGCACAAAGACTATATTGTGTACTTAGGTTAAATTAACAGAAATTTAGTCATGTGATCACCACTGAACCAAATTTATACGGCCAGCTTTTCTGTCAATATACAGATACAAGCTTAATGAACATCCAACCATAACCTACGCTGTCAGGACTCCCTGCAAAAAAATATGGCTCTGTGGAAAGAAGAAACTCCACTGAAATTGTCGGAGGATCTATGGAGGGTTTTTGCACTCCTGAAGCATCAACGCACCAACACAGACTTTGAGATAAATTAGCCACAATTCCCACGGGGGCAAGTGATCACAAAAGATGGCTGCAAAGCTGCCAGATCACAGCTGCCCAATGATGTTTTCCAAGCTAGGAAATTGAGGAAGGAAATCTGAAGTTGAGAGGAGAACAAGTATTATTTTACACATAACTAGAATATCAACTACTAACTTACAGTAACTATGAAATGCAAGCAGGCCAACTGGGACACTTAAAGGCTTGCAAAAAAACATTTAAAAATTGAGGATTAAGATATGAACCACTGCGTTAATGATAACATGCGCTGGTAAAGATATAGCATCTGAAGTATGCTGAAATGGATCTGTAGAATTAGATAAGTTCTCAGCAACCACACAAGTTAATGAGACAAAGGTCCACTAAATTTCATTGTGACTGATAATTATACAATCAGGGTCAGGAACATATTTTGCAAATACTTCGGGAAATCCCCTCTAAAAATGTGGTCTAAGTAAACCAACACTGGTATAACCTTAACAAATTGTTTTTCCTCTGGGGCTGAAACCATAATAGCAGCTGCACGATTGTGGTGGCTTTCTTGCAAAGAAAAGATGAGAAACAGTGTGAACTACTTCTTAAGCAACTGTAGTTCACAGCCATAAGCTATCTGCAGCCATAAACTTAGCAGCAGCTAACATTGCTATATTCATCTGAAAATTGCTGCCACTCGGGAAAAACACATCTCATGTCATGCTCTCCATGTTCAGAGCCCTTTCAGCATTCAGTCTGAAACTGCCTCTGAACATGAGTCAGAGCCCTCAACTGTTACAGTTCTCACAGACTTGAAATAAAAATGAATCCCTGTTCATTTTCCAAGTGAACATGTAATAGAAGCCATATCTAACAGATGAACCACAGGCACAAAATGCAAGCCAGTAGATTTGATATTAGTGCAGAAGAAAATGTGAGAGAAGGAAATGAAAATAAGATCCCAACGGATTTTTTTGGAACACTTTACTGCATCTAACTTAGAAGCAGCAAAGAGTCAAATTTTTCTGGTCAGGAACTGCAAATTACTCTGATCTGAAGTGGATAAATGCAGTTTTGCAGTTGGTATTAAGTACTCAGTATATGAGTGAAATTTAAGAGCAACCATCCATTAAAAAGCCAAGGCATTATTTACCAAAAAAAAAGGGAGAACAAAGAGAGAAGACATTTCACGCATCATTGAGGAGCTGTATCAAAAGGCGTAACTCTGACAGTCAGTCCTTGGAGATCAGTATTCTATCACATAAAATGTGTCAGCATCTCTGTATGGACTACAGAGAACTAAATCAAATTGTTGTGAAAGAATCTCTGATCATCTGTTATCACTGTGATACTCTGGTTGTTGTGGCATATTCAATCATGCTTTTCATTTTGGATCTTAGAACATGAGTATTGCAAGTGAACTAGAAACGATTGCTTTCTCAGCTGTCCAAGATCTGTGTGAACATAATGGAAGCATTTTAGTCTGTTCACATTGCTGTTTGAGGATGTGGTATGATGCAGCTGGATGTTTGCTACACTATGTCAAACCTGTTGGCCAGGAACTGTAAACCCTCCAAGTGGTTTGGTGTAACAGAAAGCATTAGGATTTACGGAACTTGATAACACTGTCAGGTCAGGAGAAGAACAGTATTCAGCTCACACTTCACAGTTTACAAATTTTGCAAAAACACCGCACAGATTAGGGAAACCATTTCAGTGTTCAAGAGTGTGAATTTACATTTTCAGTGTTTAAATGGGTTCTTGTGGTTACTTTGTGTTAAGCTACTCTACTAAGGTCAACATTGGACATAGATGTTGTGTCTAAAACTGGAGGTAATTACTAAATAAAAACAGATGGAAAGATTTGAAGCCAGTGCCATATTATAGCAGAAGTCAAACTCCTCTGTAGAGAAACTACTGAGGGAGCCAGACTCTTCCCCATGGTGCCCAGTGGAAGGGCAAGAGCACTGGACACAAACTGAAACACATACATTCCAGCTGAACATAAGAAAACGTTTCTTTACCCTGGTGGTGGCTGAATACTGGCAGAGGTTCCTCAGAAAAGCTGTGGTGTTTCCATCCTTAGAGATACTCAAAACGCAAATGGACACGGTCCTGTTGGGCAACCTGCTTTGGCTGACCCCACTTTAACAGGGGGCTGTGGACTAGATGATCTCGAGAGGTCCCTTCCAACCTTCAACCATGCTGCAGTTCTGTGATACTGTACCACTCAAGAGGGAACCTAGGAGTAGGTACATCTGCAGAGCATTTTCACCACAATTTCAGTGGAAGTAAAATTATTTGGGATGGATGATATTAAAATACAGGGACAGTAAGACACCTAGAAATATCTGTGCAGGAAGACACTATATATATACACTATTCAGTGTTAATATCTTTTATGTCTGCTGTATGTTTGGGGAAGGGACCAACTGCTCAACATTGCAACACTCCTGGGACTAAAGAGTTAGGATCTGGAAAATCCTGAAAGACAATCATACAGTGTGACTGAATATCTCCCTCTGATTGGGGAAATAAAGATACAGTCTAGAACACTGCCTTTTAAAAGGTGACAACTTCCAATTTACCATGTGATCTTTTTGCACTCTGTCAGGAAGATAGGAAAGCTGTAACAGGGAATTTTATGAGATGGGTTATACTTCACTGAAAGTGCTATAATTGCTACTCCTCATTTGAGAAAAACGTACAAGACAAAAAGCTCCTTACATCTAAACTAGATCTTCCACCTAAACAAAGGCATATGCTACTACTGAAAAGAAAGACACACAGAATAGTAGGGATATTCTAGATATACCGTGTGCCTGACAGAGATCCAAAGACCAGTGAAATTGCTTACTTCTGCTGTGTTCAGGGAAATTGTACATTATTTAATACATTAACAGAACACTATTTGAGCCTTGTTTGTTTAACCTGACTTTAAACTCAGTTTTCTCCTCTAATAACTTGCCAGATCCTATGTTCTAGGTAGCCACATGGCCAAACTGGAGAGAATCAGATTAGGAAAACAACAAAATCAGCATGTATTAATTTGTGTTCTTGAATTGCTCCTTACGAGTTTCTATGACTTCAAATGCAGTTCAATTAACTTTTTACACAACCATGGTCTAAACAGTGACTAGTGATTTAGACTTAATGATTTAGCCCCAAATTAGTATTCTAGTGTAGTGACATTAATAGAAAAGGGTTTTTTCTGATACAAAATAATTCTAGTCTCCAAAATGCAGATGTTTTAGGACTGCATCAACAGCAATACAGCTTGATAAATTACCCATCTGTCATGGTTGAGCTCTTTCTAGATGAACTCAGACAAACTTCACTATTTTGTAAATTTTTGTTGTAGACAGTTCCAAAAGACTTCCATCAGTTGTGAATTTGGTGTCTGTCATGACAGATTATACTAGTAGTTTAGCAAGATGGCCATCATTAGAAATAAGTTCAAATTCTAGATAGAATTTTCAAAAAGCCTCTGAATCCCAAAATTGCTAGATCAAGCAATAATAGCTGAACTCAAGAGCTCCAGATTTCTTTTTTATTAAAAGGAATTATATTTGCTTACCTTTCAGTATTCCTAAAAAGTCTTGTGCTTTGGAAAACAGATATACCATTGAAGGAATTCATAACAATTGGTGATGCAAAGTATACTGGAGTATGTTCTCTCTGTGGTTTGGCTTCTAGGGGATTTCTGATTTTACTGCATATATTCTTGTATTATACTGTGGTTATTCATACATCTTTAATCCATATTCTCTTATATCCGGAAACCTTTTTTGAGCTGGGACCACATGTACTGCATAACACTATTGCCTGCAGGACTTTGATGTCCATTTTGCATATACCTCTTTGCAGCCTGCATTGGTGTCTCTCTGTCTCAGGTTACATACATGGAGAGGAAAAGGTGTCCAGTCACATCCTTTTCTCTGGAGAAGACATGGCAGTGATGTAGGAGAACAGTTTGCAACATACACTTTCTGAGTAAGTGTTATCTGTCTCCTCAAAGGAAAAGGCAGAAAGCCAAGGTGGAAGCATCCTGAGACCCAAATTTGATCTACATGCTGTCAGTTGGACCACTTTCTACACAATGAGTGTTTCAGCAGTTAGCTTATCTACACTTTCAGGAATATGAAAATATTTTGGCAATTAAAGACCACTACCAATGCTGTGCAATTAGGCTGTGACTGCATTTACTTTTCCTCTAACAGAAAATGGTTTTATTTTTTATCTATTCTGGATTCCCATATTCATTCAATTAATGTTTCACAATAATTTGCTGTTCTAGTTCTAATTCTAAATCAAACTACCCTAATGAGAGACCCTAACTTCACCCACAGGCAATCATTCCAAAATAGTATTGCTGTTTTATCTTCTCTGTTACTTACTGCATTTAGGTACTTCCCTGGCTACCACTGCACTGAACAACAAATTTAAGCTTTCAGTTTTAAGGTCCTATATACTCAGTCCTGATGACATTTATGAAATGGAGGTTTTCTGAGCATCAGCCTGAATCTGATTTCAGCCCCTATAGTTATTAAAATAGCAGGGATTGTTATTCAGTCACAAATCATCAGGACATGAGGAGAAGATGATGTCCAGCTGGCCAGGAAAAGCTGTCCAGCTGCCCTTTTAAGGTAGCTCTAAGTCCTTTTTGTACTTATCTATGAAAGGAAGACTGCCATATTTAATTAAAGTTACATACATTTGATAATGTAGTATAAGTTATTACACTAATAGATGGTAATACAAAATGCTTAAAATGGTACAAGTACTGCACTCAGGGTAGAAGATGTTTCTACATTGGAAAACAATGTACCAGCAATGTAGCATGGTGACTATATGCTTTATATTATTGGCCAAATCCTCTCTTCCCTTATAACTCTAATACTCATAAAACTAATAATAATAGACATGTTGTGAAATCTATTTCTGTATTCTCAGCTTGCTTTCATTTTGAAAGGTCCCTCAGAAAGATTGCTATCTTCTTTTTGTAATAGGAAGAAAGGAGTACAGTTTTATACCTTTTCCTTTGTAAGAAATGCTTTTAGTTCCCTGTGGTCAACTTGTCAGCCTGCTGATGCCAATTTTTTTAAGCTAGATGCCCGCTCATTAAGAATATTAACAAACCTGGGACATCGTGCAGAATTACAAGAACTCTCTCACAGCTGAATCCGCTTCTTTTTTTTTTTTGGCTTTTCATGAAGAAATGGCTCCTAGATCCCAAGGTTGTATGTACCACCAGCTGAAAATCACTCCTCTACAAAGAAGCGGAAGTTTAAAAAAACAGTAATTTTGCTAACAGACTTAAAAGCATTGGGGCTGTTTGTATCTAGGTTTTCCTACCAAAAACATCAGGTTCAGATGAAACATTAATTTAGAAAATATTGCTAGGCCACCAACTTAGTGGAAAGTCCAGGGTGTCCCGTCAATTTCCGATAAAAGCCCTTAACAAGTGAAGAACAATAGGGTGTTATTATTAAACCACCAAAAATTTCTGCACGTGCATTATTTTTGAAAACTTTGCTAAATCTTAAGCTATAGATGGATTGATGAAAAATCAATAGCTGAATTAATTTCTGTTCTGACTCCATTGTCAGATGAATTGCATTGTATGAATTCAAACCGAATTACTTCAGATGACTCTGATGTTTAGTTAGTTCACTCACTGCCTTTTTAAGCATATATATTTAAGCTGCTAATGACCTGAAAAAAACAGTTTGGAAAGCGCAGACACCATGAGTAAATACCGCCTCTCTCTACCTAGAACACCGAACAATTCCCGTTCTACTGTTTTAAGCATTTCTGCCTGCAGAACTCCTACAAGTTCTTCCTCAACACCTTCACAGGAGAGATTGGACAAGGCAGTAGCAGTGCCATGAGCTCTTTGTAAGGCAAAGAGCTCCCCCACAGCGGGATCGGTCTCACGCGAGCAAGCCAATCTGCCCTGTTCCACCCAGGAGAGGGCACTCTTACACCTGTCCACGCAACCGGACGTGGACACGTATAGGAGGAACAGGAAAGTTAGGATGACAACTTAAAAACCTGGTCAACTTGCACAACCAGTTAGTTATTTTTATGATAAAGCTAATCTTCGGAATGAGTTGAGTCATCCAGACGCTGCCACAACAGGAACACAATATGACAGACAATAAACGTGCAGGCTACATTTATTTTCATAGTCTCTGAAATGCGCTAAATAATACGCAGATAAAAAAGACAACTTCTGGCAGGTAGGTGCCTCTGTTAAAAGCTGGGATGACAGAAAGAGAGCTGTAGGTGTAAGTCTGGTGGAAAATGAGGATTAGATTTAAAAATAAGCTAGTTTTATGAATAGTGTTTGTTGTGGATTTTATTTACTAAAGCGTTATTATACATGAGCATATGAACATTTAAATGCAAAGTGCATACCATCTACTGTTAATACAGCCTGTAAAGTTAATCCTTGTATGGCTGCCTCATGAAATAAGATTTACAAAATAAGATTTAAAAATATGTTACAAGTTCAACCCCGGTTTCTAAAGTGTTTGAAATGAATATACAGATCTACTGAGACAGCTCTCCTTGCCAATAATAAATCCCCAGCAACCATGAGAGAAGATCACACCTGACATTTTTGATTTTTCTAAACTAAAGAGGCCAAGATGAGGAGGGGGGAAGTCTTGTTATGCAAGACACAGAGCAGCAAAAAAGGAACAGAATGTTGCATACTGGAAAGTTATAGTTTCAAAAATGGCATTTTCTTCTAATCACAGGCAACAATCTCATTAATTCCAAATTATCTCAGAGTAATTCTAATAGAAAAATACCCTATTGATATAAACAGAATAAAATTAGGAAAATACGGAAATAAGAAAAAGATCAACAAGAATCTTAAGTTGAAGAACAGAAATTGAATCATACTTAGTGCTGTCATGAGCATCTTGGAGTCCCCAGGCAACATACCGGGGATGGGGGGTATCTGTAGTCTCAGACAGATGAACCATGCACATGATGACTGTACTGTATGTAGAGCAAATGAGTCCAACATGTGCAATTTGCAGATGAACAATAGCCATGTTTCCATGAAAATGTGAGGAACTATTTCCTATAGGTTGTAGGATAGATAAGATTTCCTATGTTACATGCGAAATGATATAGTGCTTAGGATGTTTGGTTATCCTAGCATCAGCTAATGAGTATCAGCAGCCTTCCCATACTGAGAGCTTGGGCTGAGGTCTTACAACCACTGATTTTACTTTATAGGCACTGATTCTATAAACTTTCCTCCTGCAGTAATCTTACACAGTTTGAACTTCATTTAATATACCCTATTTCCTGCCCTCACTTCCAGAAGTATTTCAAAGCATACCAAACAATTCATGGATACCCAGAATTAGATCTCCCACTCCATTAGTTACGATCAACAGCAATGGGCAAAAGTATAGGCCAATTTGCAGCCAGTTTGTGAAAGCTGCTATTGAAAGAACTGTTTGGTATAAGGCTAAATTGATGATGGGATCAATGAAAGAATTATCTCCTGAAACCAGATATACTACAAAATTTTGTCATTCAAAAAGTGAGCTGACTACGTTCAATGGACTAGTTTTACATTTTGTGTATGGATTTTTCTAAGGGTGAAAGACTAATGAGAACTTAATTCAGAGGATAGATGCAGGACTATATTATCAACATACTATATATTATGACTTCAGACATGGAAGCCACTGAAATCACACAAAGAGACTATGTTCTTATTTTTTCTAAGCATTTCCTCATTTCACAAAAAAAAAAAACCCAAACAAACCCTAAGCCAAAGCAAAACCAAAACCCAAAACACCTACTCAAAGACTGCTATTCTATGGTCCTGTTCTGGCCTAAAACCCTGTAGAGTCTTCTGTAAAATAGTAAACTATAGTAAAGAGTAAAACAGTATAGTAGATATACAATTATAACCCCAGCATGCTGATTACATAAGGTACTGATTTTTATGCAGTATTTTACTCCTGGCAAAACTCTCCACTGCTCTGTTCTACCCCCCAAAAAGCCTTTCTATATCTGTCTTTTACCAAACAGAAAATTAACACAGTATATGGTGAATATGAAACAGCTGTGAGATAAGTGAAAGATGCCTATTTAAGGACTGGGGAAAGGAGTGGGGTATACTAAGGAAAAGAGATACAGTAATTCATATTAATTTGATTTTTGCAGTAACAGACACTGACACTTGTAATCCAAATGATCACATGAAAATTAACCTCAATACAAACCAGGCAAAATCATTGCCCTTTCCTGTGGCTGTTACTGGATGTCTACTACCTATAACATATAAGTATACTCACAGGAACACAGAGGATCCTGACACTTGATAAAGGTCATGTTTTCGACTCCATTCAGAGCAAAATCTGAATATTAGAAACTCAGCTTCTTTCTATGAGCTGTCTGAAAAGACATGAGGCATTCAACCTGGAGATTTTATGTACTATCTTTATAATTTTTGTCTACGGTACTCAACAGGAGCTCAGCACACGATAAACCTAACTTTCATCTATGAGCTCTATGAGGCAGACAAGAGTTATAACCCTTATTTTACGGGTGAGAGCCTAAGGCAGAGAGAAGCCCCGGCCTCCTTTCTCAAAAGGAACTTAAGATACATGAGTGGGTCTTAGATGTCTAAATTATTCTGAAGATGAAATGTGATCTTGGGATCACACTAGAAGTCATTAAAAAGAAATCAGGACTAATGCAAAATAGTCCTTCTCAAAAAGGTACTGAAGACCTAGCTGAAAACCTGCATTGTGTATTGCATTAAAACCAAGCTCTGGTTTGAAGAAGACCTAATTCGATGAACAGATGCACATGGTACAAAATTCTTGCAGGAAAATGGACTTTTTTGGAAAGAGTAAACACGCACTGAAAAAGGACTATCTGCATCTGTATATAGTTGCCAATTTTTTTTCAACAGTTGGGCCTATACTTTCTTTACTGTGTATGTAATAGTCAAAATGCTGTCTATACTAAAGGAGAAAAATAAACAGCACTTGCAGATGACAGCCAAACCAGAAGTAGACATCTGTTGAGCTAAATGTCTATGTTGTACATTGTCCTGCACTGCACCATTAGGAGGAGGCATTATAAAATCTTTCTATAGACCTTAATGTCTTGAAAGCCTCTAATTCCTGAATAAACAGTTGTAAATGCAATCTCATGTTCCCCTCTGAAAATCTATCTATGCTCTTCCATACCATACCGTATTTTGCGCACCTCAGGCTAGCAGGGATGGTGACTAGTATCCTATTTCCGTTTTCCAGACAGAGCAACATCTGTGGCTTGCTGCATTTGCTCCTGCAATAAAATTTAACAGTCCATTAGACAGGACGTTCACCTTTTACTCTAGTTTTAAAATCTTGTAGCAGAATCCATAAAAAGAAACAGTTTCTGCCTCCTCAGAGTTGCCTGCTCCTGGGCCTGCCGGCCCTGGAAGTCCCACCTGGCCAGCGTGAGGAGGCAGCGGCATCTCCAAGGGAAGGACGAGGGTGGGAGGGTGGCAGGGAGCTGGGCCAGGAGAGAGGTGTGTAAGGAACTGTCATTTTCTCCAGCGAGCATAAGGGGCAAAAAAAAACCCAAAATAGATGGGAACTGCTGTATGGGCAGGTTGAGCAGATTCTCAAGGCATGTGAAACCCCCCCGGTCATTTTTGCTCAGGGACTTCACCAGAGGACATGTGAGCTGCTCCTTGAGCCAGCTGTTTCCTCAGGGGCGCCTCAGACTTTTCCCCTGCTATCCCGGACAGCCCCCCGGCTCAGCCCTCCTGAGGGCACTTCTTCACCCCCTCCCCAGACCGGCGCCTCAGGGCTCTCCCCTGCTGCTTC
>NW_010523765.1:0-7735 GCF_000687285.1 Phaethon lepturus | reverse complement strand
CAAACCGCCGTCCCCGGTCCGCGCCCGTCGGTGCCCGGCCGGGGCTGCTGCCCCTCCGGGCGTTCTGCCATCGTAGGGCTTTCCGAAATGCACCGCCTGCCCCCCGTCTTTCCGCTGCTCCCCTCTTCTCCGCGGCTCTGCCCTCCTCCTCAGCGGTCCTCAGCTGCACAAAAGGCTTTCACCTTTTGCGGCCCTTAGTTCACACAAAGAAACTCGGTAGAAAAGTCCGGGCCAAGCCTCCGTCCTAAGGCATTTGTTTTAAGAAGCAGAATACCATGACCGCGTGCAAGAATTTATTGATTTTTCTCTCTTGCTTGTTGTTGTTTGGGTTTTTTTAAATACTTTTTTTTCTTACTCGATGACTTACAAAATTAGCTGAAGGTATTTCCATAAGTAATTTTGAAGGCCAATTAATGCCAGACAGATCCCAGTGGGCAGGTCTGTGGAACAGAGGAAGTTTTGCAGAGGTCTAGTCAGCAGCACAGTGATGAATGGAAAAAGCAGATGCATTTGCCAGTTTTCTGACAGCTCTCACTCCTGCTGTTCCCCCACGTAACGTCTGATCTCACCGAGATGAATGTCCCTCTATTCCCACACGCAGGCAGGTGGGTACACTTGCGTGCTCCATCTTTCAGTTGGTCTCCTAGCTGGAGGAATCATGATGTTATTCCTTGTTTTTCTTCTCCTTGTAACAAATCTCAGGCAAAGTGTTTGTCGTAAGCTCTGCCTACTGAGAAATCTCTCCTTCAAGAGAAAATGCTGACCAAACCTGCCGCAGCTACCTTGAACAGAAGAAATTAAGTGTAGTGTATAAAATTGTAGATGGGACTCATACAAAACATTTGTAGGAATAAATTTTCCCACTTTCAATATTTCAACAACTTTCAGGAGAGAACTGACACTTATTAAATGTCTTCACAACTGCTTTCATGTTAGGGAAGGACTGAAAGCTTTTAGTTTTTTTACTCGTGGCAATAAAGTTGAAATGTAGCAGCCCTTCAAAATGAAGCTTCTCATAGAAGTTGTAACCACAGGTCTTAACTTTTCATCACTTAAATATGGAACAGAACCATTGCGAATTAGGGTGAGGGAAGGAGGGGACACATGTGGTGTGTATCAAGCATCGGTGTAAATCAGAAAGGTGTGGTAGAAGGGATTTCCTGCCTGGAAGCAAAGCTTTCGTATTTGTTCTTCAGATCTGTGTGCAAACTCCAGGGCTAGAGTTGCTAGTAGCTCTCATCTTTTTGTGCTGAGGTTGCACTGAGCACTTCACTAGAGGGATCCAGTTCTGCAAAATGAAATCCTGATGCCACTGCAACTCATTGCCCCACTGTACTGGATCTGAGCAGCCATTTTTTCCTTTCTGAGCACTGGTCTGGTTTTTGTTCCCTCATCTGTGGCTCATCCAGGACCTGTTCGGGATCAGGGCATGCACAAACGTGCAAGCAGAAGCCCTCAGTACAAAGACCTTACAGCCTGAACAGGCAGCACAGAAAAAAGATTGCAATCAGCGCCTGAGCTTGGGGGAAGCCAGCACCCCACTAAGGTACCCTTTCCCCTCCCCAAGTTATATGGGTGGTTTGGGTTGCTTTTCATGTCTGTGGGCTTTTGTACAGCCAGCATCTGTTTTCTGAAATTTTTCACCTAAGCTTTGGTGGCATGGGAGTGGGGAATTTATAAGCCTTGTGCATCACCTTAGTGATTTTTAGTGACATAACAAGTGATAGCTCGGTTGTTTTCTGCTTTGAGTGTTTGTCTTTTTGCCCGTTCGCCCTGTGAGTGCACACAGACTCCAGGCCTGTGACCCCAGTGCCTGGGCTCTCCTTGCAGCCCCCGTGGGTGTTCCTGTGCCTCATGTTCCCACGTGGCCGGCACATAGATGGGGAGGGAAGGCCAGGGCACATCTTCTCTTCCTTAGTTTTCTCTCAGCTGCAGTTACTAGTCAGTACCTCTGCGAGTGGTGTTCGTGTCGCGGGCAGCCACACTCCTGTGCATGCTCACAGGCCACCCAGCGTGGCCATCTGAGGCATTCAGACTGGCAGCGGTAGCAGCAGGACTGCTTTGCAGCATCCTTCGTGGATGCTCTGCGCTGTGGCTGTGCTTGCTGGAGTTTGAATGAATCTCCGTGCAGGGATCTTTGCACTGTAAATCCCCCTCTGCCACCCCATTGCCCTCCAGACCAGTGTTCCTCACTGCTGCCTTTGATGGTCTTTTGTATCTCTGTAGTGATCCACTCTCCTGATGATCTGACCTCCTCAGAGATTCCTCCGTTTAAAATTGTATTTATTTCCTTTTCAAACTCTTACAGCTGTGTGTACCTCCACCTCCTGGAAATTGCCTTTACCTCAACCTGCTTTTGTGTTCACTAGCCCATCTTTTTCCTCTCCTTTCCTCCATGGAGAGCGGTGGGTGCGCTCTGAGGGTTGTTGCTTTTGACTTGTATCTTAAATGTACTTCATTCACCTGAAATAAGGTGCTCCCTTTAGGCTTCAGGATCATTCTTGTACAAATTCTTCCTGGAAGCACAGACCTGGAAGTATTGTGTAATACCAGGTGTGTACAATGTTTTTCCTTTGTAGCTCCGAACAGCCTCACCCCAGTCCAGACCAGTCATGTTTTGGCAGTAAAGGTAGCAAAGTGGTGAGTGATCTGTGGTGGCAGCCTGTTATGCCCACGAAGAGGGTACGTGTGGCAACTTGTTTCAGCACTGCATATGAAGCTGGCACAGAAATTTCATCACCTAGTGGCAGATTTGTCCATACCTGACAGAGCAACTTGTAAAAGCGATTGCCTATGATGAATGGTTTGGGTGAGCTGTAGGGCGTGCAGTCCCTGTTGATGGCAGCATGGCTATATGTATCCCCTGAACTTTGCTAAATATTAGAAGGTCATCTAACTAATCTGTTATATTAAACCCCCCATCTATATGTACACCGGGTGGCTGCCATCCCGAGCAGCCCATACTTCACATGGTTGGTCCTGGAGTCCACTCTGTTTGGATATGGCATTGGCCAGCCCGAGGGCAGTTAGAAAACCAGTTTAATATACGTCAGGCTCTGTGGCACCAGTTGGTTGTGCCAGAGACTTTTTGACATTTGTTGATCAAGAAGTGTAACATTTTTAGCTGGGGAGACTTTTCTCTCCTTTAAATGGTGTTTCTCTGTATGTGCCCTGCTAAGTTCATTTTTTTCACCAGCTGTGCTGAGAGTTGTGCTTTGTTACCTGGAGAGGCGTTTCTCTCCTGCTATAAGCACATGTCTGATCACTGGGCAGGTACCAAGATGTAAGGTCTCATGCTTAGTCTGTGTAGTAGATTTGCTTCTCCTTTTGCTATTGGATTGTCTACCAAGGAATCTGTTTGGCCTGTCCTTTCAACAGCCTCACCAAGTTGCCAAGGACCAATTGGCTCTGAGGAATGGGACAATAAGAAACATTGGTCCCCAGGAAAACAGGGTTGAGTAACTCCTTTTTGGAGCAAATGCACAGAGCTACCTGTTTGCTCAGGCTATAGCTGCTGGGAGTCTAACTACAAAATCTCCTCTGAAGTTGGGTTTGCTAAAACCGGCCTCGTGTGCTGCCCAGGAGCTTGGTGTTGGAGACTTAGGTTTGGTGTGGAGACCTGGTGTTGGTTCAGCAAGGGATGCTGCAGGTGCTGTCTCAGTGCCAGAACCTAGAGTCTATTTTTGAAGTTCCCTGCTGGTGCTACAGCTTGAGTTTTGTGGGCTAATGTGGAACCTCTTCATCTGCAGGACGGTCCTCAACTGCCTCTCTCCTCGAAGCCACACAGACCAGCTTTGGATAACCTGTGGTGGCATAAACATTGCTTATTGTTTTCCCCTGTGCATATGTGCTGTGAAGGGAAACTCAAGGGAAAAAGAGAAGTTACTCATAGCTGGAGTTCAAGATGTGTTGGCCCAGCCATGGCTTCTCCATTCTGTCCCTCTGGCTTTGTGTAGTCTATTGGGGTTGTGTGGCTGAGAAGAGACCAAAGGACATTTACCACACACAGCCAGCATGGGGAAGGGTGGCACATATGCATGCTGTAGGTAGTGCGTCAGAAAAGTTTCTGAGCTGAAGTGCATATGGACAACACATTTTCAAAAATACTCTCTTAATTGCTGGTAAGTTACTTCCCTCTATTTTATCTCCTTTTTTGGAGAGGATACTGGGCATCTGGAAAAATGGCCAATTACCACAAAAACCTGGAGAAAGACATGTTTCATATGCCTTCCATACTAGTCAGGAGATTTTGATGTATACCGTGGGAAACTTTGCTGTGTAATCCCGGTATAGATTTTCTGTGCGTCCTTTCAGTTTGCGATCCATTCCTTCAGACATCTTCAAGTACCTGGCACAACACCTGAACCTCGAGACTTGTGCAGTGGTGGGAACATTATTTCACCCTTGCTCAGACTGTATTCCACAGGTGGCTTCTAGGATGCTGTGCTTTTAGAGTATGTGCAAGGATCTTAGGTATTGAATGGAAAGGAAGATAATAAATGCTAAGTGACCTGAGGATTCCTTTATATGTGTATGTGGTTGAAGATGTCCCTGCACACTGCAGTGGGGTTGGACTAGATGACCTTAAAAGGTCCCTTCCAACCCAAAGATTCTATAGTTGCATAGGGGCTGGGGCTGACCTCAGCCAGGACTGCTGCTCCCACTCTTCTGTTCCTTCGGGCATGTTCCTGCCCTCTCCTATGCCTGGAGCCTGACATGGTGAGTCAGTTCAGGGAACTCAGCTGGCCAAAACCTGATGGTGGAGAGGTGATTGCACTTCAGCTCATTCAGCTGCCTGAACCGATTAATGGTGTGTGACCACGGAGGCATAGAGGACAGTGCTGGGAAAGGAAAGCCTGTGGTGAAAGGTGGGACTGCAGCAGCCTCAGCCTTGGTCAGATTAAATCCTACAAAACTGTGTCCTGAAGGTGGTGAAGCTAATCGCTTGGTTCTCTGCCACCAAAAGTGTTGGCCCCCTTGTCTTTCGTTGGCCCCCTTCTTTTTGCTCTGTGCTGTGTCTTTCTGCTGCTTCCCTTGTGCTGGCTCTGGCACGTTCCTGATCCTCTGCTAAGGCAGCAGAAAGCTAATTCAGGAAAACAGAAAAAAAAAAAAGGCAACTGTTTTCCTGTGAATTTAGTGAGCAGGATCATGAGGGACATCATGGGGTATGAGGATACCACAGCCAGAGCAAGGGAGGGTTATTGCCATGTGGCTGGGACTGCCCCTTTGGCTCCTCCATCTCATAAAACTTCGCAGCAGGTGTTTCTGAATGAAGAACCAGCCTGTTGTCCCAGTAAAAATGAACAAACAAGGAATCACCTTCTGTTTCTGGTCACCCGGAGTCCCTTTTTGTCTGCCTTACGCCTCCCTCAACAGTTTAGGCATCTGTCCTTTCAGAGCTTGCAGAGGAAACAGTTTTTTCACCCTCCTAGTGTTTAAAACAAGGCTCCTTTGGGAGGGCTGCAGCATTTCAGACATTGCAAGCACTCAGTCCCAAAGACAGGTAGATCCTCTGATGTCCTTCGGTCTTCTGGAATTTGCCAGACCATGGGCTGCCCCACGCCTTGGCATGAGCTCCGAGGCAGCCTCCTGCTCTCTAGTTCCCAGGGACCACGGCTGCAGGGAAGGAGCTGCAGCCTGCTCTACCAGGCAGGGGTTTCTGTGTAAGGAGCTCCAGTGCTTAGTTGTTTCCTGAGGAATTAAAAAAAAAAAAAAAGGCTGTAGAAATCACCTTACACAAGGCAGGGGAGATACTGCCTATGCAGGACATACTTACAAAGATTGCCTGTTTGTTGCCATTTTTTCTTGTTAAATTTCGAACTGTTTTGCTAGAATCATGCATGAAAATTGCTTTAATAACTGCAGGAAATGGTGCAATCAAGCAGTTCGGTCTTGATTTACTAGCTATTTTCTGCTATATGGGTGAGAGAAAAGATTTTTGTGGTTATATGTTTGATTGTTTATAATAAGCATCCTAAATTCTCAAAAAGACATTACATATTTTTGCTTGTTCCACAATTCTTTCTCTGCTACACCTTCTTTTTATGAATTGAAAGTGATTTATGCAAAGTTACACGCATAGGGGAAATGCGTGTGATTTTCGTATACAACTATGGCTTTTAAATTAGCAGTTGCCATTCAGGGAAAATGTTTTGAATTTATTATGGATTGGTCTCTGAATACATTTAGGGAAGCAGAAAGTGAATCCAATCTTAGGAAATATTAAACAAGAATTGGAGAAACCCATCAAGAGCATTCTTATGCTATAAGCAAACTAGGTCATGACATACTAATCAGTGTAAAGAATATATATGTGTAGAATAGGGTGATAGAAGTGATCGAAGAAGTCACAGCTTTCAGTCATAGACATCAGATTTTTTTCAGCTTGGAAAAAATGACTGAGGATATGATAAATGCTGTGAACTCAGTGGCACATAGAGAAGACAATTTGTAAATTATTATTTCTTTGTTTTCATGACACAAGAAATAGGGAGCATCCAGCAGAATTATTATATATAAAACAAACAAATATGATTTCTTTTCTAATATAGTGGGGAATAACTTGTGGAACTCGTTGTCAGGGAATTTTTACCAGCTAAAAGAAAGGAATGATACTAATGTGTCAGAAATTTGCCTATTGAGGACAGACATGATGAAGGTGCGGTTTCTGGCTTGAGAAATATTCAGACTTTCCAAATAGAAGTTATGTTCCCAATTTCACAGCCACTGGGCATTTTATTTTAAAAAGTAGGTATTTTACAAGTTTGGCAACCTGCAATTCATAACAGTTTTTCGTGGTGATCCATTAAATATCCCTTTAACTTCTACACTAACACCATTTTCTACTATTCCAATTTTTTAGTAAAAATATTCAGGTTTTGTTAACACAAAATAGTTTGGGGTTTTTTCCTTTTAAAGTCACTTTCTAAGCCTGGAAAGCTGAAGCAAACAGTCCCATTAGGAGGATGGGCAAACTCAGCTTGTTCAACTTGGTGCCACGGCAGTGGTGGCTATGGCTTTTGCTGGAGTGGCGATGGCTGTGGGCAGTGCTCGCTCTCACACACGCAGAGAGAGAGGAGTTACTTCTTCCTCTTCACCCTTCTGTCACACATCCCCTTGACTGTAACCATATCGCTCTGCCCTGCCCACATAAACCTGGGTCTGTGCCCTCCTCCTCCCATCTTCCAGCTATCAGCTGCAATAACCATGTGTCCATGACTCCGGAGACTCCTGGAAGGAAATTGCCTATGGGCAGATGGTGACATGAGCCATGGGACGGGCACTCACACACAGGCCACGCCGATGCCATGTAAATTCCCACTTGCAGAAGCTCAGTCTGTGGGTCAGGGAAGTCTGGGAGCTGTCTCCGTGTGCTGTGTACCATCCTGGAGATTTCATGGCTTGGGAGCTCTCTGTCCTGGTACTGGTATGGTGCACGGTTAGTGCAACCCCTTGTCGCAGGCGACTCACAGAAAGGGACTGCTAGAGCTCAGCCAGCTCTGGGATGCCCTGGGATTGGCATCTTGCCCTGGGATGGGATTGCTGTGCCCATGTCGCTCCCGAGGGGTGTTTTCTAACTTGTACTTACAAATTGCCGTCGGGTAAGCTCTGGTGCAGGTCCCAAGGCGGGACAGAGAAGTGCGCAGGCACTCGGGAACACAACCCGGCCTTTGCAAAAGCAGCATCCTCCATCCGGGGGTCGCAGCCTGGCGAGGGGGGAGCTCCTGTAGGAGCC
>NW_010523764.1:0-4363 GCF_000687285.1 Phaethon lepturus | reverse complement strand
GAGGCGGGCAGCTAGGACACGTGCACTCCGGGCCCCGCGACTCGACGCAGCGGGCTCGCACCGCCTCTGCGCGAGGAGGCACAAAGCAGGCCTCGCTGCACAGAGGGACAGGCACCAGGATTTAGGCAAAAGCAAAGGAAAGCTTACCCTTTGCAGGAACTAAAGAAAGGCGGAGCCGTGGCTCGCCTTGCTCCTGTTTATTTTACCGGCCTCAGCTTGTTATACCTACAGACTTACAGCATGAATCCATTGACATTATTTAGAAATAAAAAGGACGGACGAATTTCTAACGTCATTAAGGTCTATAGGAGTTCCGTGGGGCTACAGTTTCACCTTGCAGGTCTGGATAGCTATGCTGTCTTCCTTACCCAAGGATCTGGAGGAGCTGTTTTATTCTGTATAAACAAACATGGGTATTCTTTGCTCTGTATTCTATAAGTGACTGCAGTTTCTATACAGCTCTAATACCAGTGTAACTAATCCCTGGTACATGCAATATAAAGAATAATTATCTATGACATCTCTCCTTCTACAACTCAAATGTTTCCAAAATGGGTAATTTTTCCATTCCAAGTGATTTGACAGCATTGTGTGTATACTCCATAGTTGTCAACCAAGGCTGATATTTACTCTCTACTACTATAAATGATGGCCAATAAAACAATTGTGCTGTGTGGTATATCTATGAAAACGTTGTAAAACAATGCAGTCAAGTCTGGCAACGAAGTCAATAATTTGTCAGTAAGGAAACCACTATTGGGCTTTCTCTACCCAACCCTCCACCTTTCTTAAGCCCCTTTCTTCTGAAGCTTCACATTCATTTTCTTAATGTTTTTAACCTAGTGTCTGTGAAATTTTTATTGCTCCCTAGATAATGACATCTGATCTGAATGTAACCACACACCTCTTTGCTCAGCAACATTTGTCACAAACCATTATAAATTATCATGCTGATAGTGTGCATTGCTGGGAAACCGGAAAAGTTCCATAAATTCAAAGTACTGTATCAGTGACATTCTTGTTTATTATCTAGGTATAAAGTTTTACTAGATTCAAGATGGCTACATTTACACAGTAGGATACTTCAGCAACACGAGACTTGTACAGCTTGCAGAAAGTGCTGAAAAGCATTTACCACATGCAACAAACACTGGAGCATTTTAACTAATATGTAGCCATATGTTTTGTCTCTTCTATTCATTTTAACCGTGTTCCTGACTCCAAAAATGCATGGCTATTACTTGGGCTTGCTTGAGAAAAGGCAAAACGGCAAACAAACTATTTTCTCTTAAAGTACAACCATAGTTTCTGTTTCTTGGGCTCCTGAAAAGGAGGCATAACACTCATTAAAGTTAAAAGTTAAAAAGAGACTGTGTATTTTTTCATTATGTATGTCCTTGATAACAATCTGTGGTTGACATGATTGTATACTTCCCGTCGAGACCCAGGATTTCCATTATGCTGGTTCAGTAGTTCTGGCTGGATTTTTTATTAGATGAACCTAGCTTGTGTGAACAGATTTTTAATTATTTGCCTATCTTTATTCTTCAAAACTGTGAAAGTTGAGTCCTTTGGAATGCCTCCAGAGAAACAGGAATTTTCACCATGTTTGCTTGAAATGTAAAACAACTCAAACAGTTCTGATTGTCAGAAAATCACACATACATGAATTTTATTAGGAGTCATTTGAGAAATACTTATTCATTAAAGCATAGCATAATAAGTAGGTAAATCAAGGGCATATTTTTTAAATTAATTCCAAACCCTAACATACAAAGAGACTAACTGGGAACAGCTTCAGTACAGCTAATACTTAGATTTGCTGCTTTTGATTCTCCTCAGAGAATCAACCTTTCACCAGTTTTACATTTCAATACATCTAGCCCTCTATATAGAGTAGTATTTTTAAAAGTTAGATAAGGTCTCTCGATTTTCTTGTTGACACTACAGAACAAGAAGGTAACCTTTCCAAAGTCACATTGTTTCCCTCCCTGGGCTCAGGGGGGTCCTTGTTATTAAAGTTGTTTTCAACGCTAACTAAGGTCTGAGATGCAATGAACAGCATTGTAAAGAGGATTTCGGGAGCTAGGCCAGCAAGCTAATCTTCTCCTCTAGTCTACTCTAATTGTATGGGGCATTTTTTTTTCTCAGACATGAATTCCCCTATCTCTCATTTTCTATCTGCATTTCATATTTAAGTGCTTATTAATTTCCAGTGCTAAACCTTTCAATAAACTAGAGTGTAACCTAAATTGCACATTTCTAGATTGCAGACCGAGTTACTAATAAGCTAAGTATATTAGGAAATCAAAATGTACTTATTTGCAAAACCAAAAAATCTTGTGATATGTTTTATTGTATTAATCTCTTGTTGTACCCAATATTTGGTACAAGGAATATGAATTTTGTAAGTAGACACTGAAATTTCAAACCACAGAGGTTGTTGACAAGTTCCTGTTGCTGAAATCATTTTCTATTATTCTGGTCCTAATTTTTTTGGCACAAATACAATCCCTCGCAAGTTAAAAGGAGCAATTTTAAATATAAGTGAAGTAGCAGCTGAGTAATTTAGCATAGCCTAGAAGATTAGCATTTCAGCATAGACTAAGTAACAGTAAAGTCATCACCATAGCACACTGCAAAGACAATGCAAGCAACCCTGTTTAGAGACTTCCTTCCACCCACTACCATCGCATTACTGCATTGGGCCCCCTTTCAGAGGAAGAAATAATGCAGGGGAGAGAGTAGACAATGAATATTGAGAACAGAGTGATGGAGGGAGGGAGTCAATCCCTTCCCTGGACCCCGTTCAGCTCAGTCTATCACTGTTTAGCACAACACTATGCCACAAAGATTACTTGTTCTCCAAATAATTGTATCCTGTACACCACTTTACTGCTGTCAAAGACCATGTTGGTTTTACAGTGTTGAAAAAACATGTACTCTAGCACGGAACAAGAAGGATTTGACACTGAAATATGCTTGATTTAATTTCCTAATCTCTATCTAAGAGACATAGACAGACGAACATTTTAAAGCATTAGCACTGTCCCACAGAACGAAAGCAAAACTGTATCAAGAAAACACTGGGAAGTGAATCATTGCCTCAATACAACAAATTAAAAATTAAAGAATGGGAAGTCAGCGTGTGAACATATGGTGTGAATATGAGCTGCAGCTCCAACACCACAGTAAAAACTCATTTTAACAAAGAGTCGGTTTAGTTTTATGAGCATAGGGTTTCCTGCATTATCACTGAACAATGGTACTGAAACGCTGATGTATAAGAGATTATAAAAAAACAACAAAAAGGCAACTAAGCACCACACTGCATCATTACAGAACTTCATTTTAAGGGAAATCAATAATTGCGATCTAAGTAATCAATTTATTAAATAATAGGAACAAAGATGTGCATGGTAAAAACTAAGTGCTTGAGTACAGTCACTGTCTTTCAGTTCAACACTCTAACCTCATGGTCTGTTACAACCACTCCTGACAAAGCTGAGCATCATTTTACAGGACCAAACCCTGTAAAATCTCGAATACTTCCATGAAATGGCAAACACCAACGGCTATTGAGTTTAATCTCTTTCTGACATGCAGAGAAAACCTTGACTGGTAGCATTAATGAACAATAACTCTCTCTTGCAGTTGTCAGAAGGGGATGAAAAATCCATGGTACTCAATAAATTTTTAAATAATGAATCACTAAAATATTTTCTTCATGAAACAAGTAGGCTGAATTTAGAGGCCACATTGAAGAGGGGAACGATCTGACCATGTGTTGCCTTGTGCAAGCAATGCGGTTTACAGACGTGGGGAAAAGTGGAAAACAGCTCCTGGGAGGCTCCGAGTCCCATCCTCACTCTTGGAAATAGGTGGTTGAAGGGAATGAGGGGAGCCTCAGCTGTCCCCTTCCTCCTCTTGGGGCACTACAGCAGAGCAGGAGGGGTGGGGGAAGAAGAGCTATTGGCTATAAATCAGCAGAAAAGAGTGGAAGGGGGAAATACAACTATCAGTCCTGCGGTCCACTGCCCCTTAATGGGCGAGAGTAAATGCCAGACTAACTCCATGTTAAGAGGCTTTGGCAATTTATAAATTGCCTGTTTCTGCCATAGGCTGTTTGCAGCTGCGAGGATACAAAACAAAAGGGAACTATTTTTTACAGCCCTGGAGGCTCACTCAAAGATGCCAGCAGCCCAACGAACGCGCAACGGTGCCTCCCCCAACCGCACCCCCGTAACGCGCAGCAGCACCGTCATCCGCTTGCCTCTCCCATCGGGCGGGCGGAACTCAAACCTCCTACAAAGCTCAAAGAAGTTGCCAAGATCTTTTCCAACTCTTTAGAGCCCAGCGCGGC
>NW_010523763.1:0-1532 GCF_000687285.1 Phaethon lepturus | reverse complement strand
TCACAGCCCCGAGAGCCAATGGGGACAGGGAGCGAGAGGCCGTGGGGGAGGGGGAGCCTGGGGCCACCTGCGCCGCCGGTGGCATCACCATCATGGTGACGGCCCCCCCCGCGGAGGAGGAGGAGGAGGAGGAGGAAGAGGACATCCTTAGCTATGACATCACTGCTGATGTCACCGCTGCCCTCCCTGAGGAGTGCGTCCCTTGTGATGTCACGGAGAGCGGTGACGTCCCAGCCGCCCGCCCCGGTGATGTCACTGCAGGGGGTGACGTCCCCTCCACTCTCCCTGGGGATGTTCCTGCTGGTGATGTCATCAGGGATGACATCATTTTCTCCCTCCCTGGTGATGTTGTGGTTGAAGATGATGTCACTTCCTCAGTGCCTGGGGATGACATCATTGTTGACCTCATCAACGGAGGTGACATCACTTCCCTTCTCCCTGAGGAAGCTCTCGCTGGTGATGTCATTGCCAAGACTGATGACATTTCCTCCCTTCCTGGGGCTGACGTAGCTGGTGGCACCATCCCTGGGACTGACCTCCCTGGTGACATCATCGCTGGGGCTGTCTTTGCTGGTGAGATAGTCACCAGGCGTGATGTCACTTCCTCCCTTCCTGGGGATGAGGTTGCTGCTGATGTCATGCCCAGAAATGACCTCGGTGATGACATCGTCACCAGGAACAACATTCCTTCCTCCATCTCTAGGGATATCTCTGCTGATGATGTCATCGCTGGCCATGATGTTATTTCTTCTCTTGCTGGGCATGATCTTGCTGTTGACATCATCCCTGGAAGTAACCTCACTGATGACATCATCACAGGGGAAGACATCATTGCAGGAGAAGACATCACGTTTTCCGTACCTGGGGATATCCCTGCTGATGACATCATTGCCACGGATGATGTCACTTCCTCCCTGCCGGGAGGTGTTGTTGGCCAAGAGGTCAAACCTGCTGGTGACCTCACTGGTGACATCATCTGTGCGACCGATGGTGACACCTCCGCTTGGAATGACTTCACTGATGATGTCGTGCCTGGGGATGACATCACTTCTTTCATCCCTGGTGGTATTGCCAGACATGACATCATTCCCAAGAGTGATGTCAGAGATGATGTCATGTGGGGATCGGACTTTGGTGACATCGTCAGGGGTGATGTCACCTCCTCCCTCCCGGGAGCCCTTTCTGGCCATGATGTCAGCCCTGAGGATGACATCATGGGTGACATCAGCCCCGGGGAGGAGCAACCGCTTCCCACCCTTAAAGACCCCATCCGCCCGGGCGATGACCTCACCGATGACATCACCACTGATGTGCCCAGAGAGGGCGTCGGCAGCCGAGGTGACGCCTCAGGTAAGGGGGGGTGGAGCCAAGCCCTGGGGGCGGGGCCTGAAGGCTGGAGGTGGGACCAGAGGGCGGGGCCACGAGTCAGTGGGCGGGGGCCGGCGGGCTGCGCAGAGGCTGGGTTGGCACAGGGGCGTGGCCAGCGTTTTGGGGGCGTGGCTACGGCGAGGTGGGCGGGGCCAAAGGGATTG
>NW_010523762.1:0-5766 GCF_000687285.1 Phaethon lepturus | reverse complement strand
TCTGCATACAACTAGGAGATAAAGTACAAGAATGTAAACAATGAGTATTTCCATACCTATAAGGTGAAAGAATATTCAGAGGTGGTGGTTTGTCACTCTGATTATAAATATCAGCCACTGGGTTGGGAATGCTGTTCTTTGAAACTACCTGCTGATCTTGAACTGTTGAGCTCTTGAATGCTTTTTTCATGTTGATATCCTGTAACGATACTGTTCGAAACAAAAATACATTTATCACAGGTCTGAAATTAACATAAGTGGATAAACAAAGTCCATTTTACACTAGCTACTTAAAATATTTTCAGCAAAATATAGAAGGAAAACTGAAAGATTTTTCTTTAGTGGATAATCATGATATTTAAGCACAAAGGCATATAATAATTACCATAATAAATCAGATTTAAGTCCTTGTTCTAAGAGTCCAGAACCTCATTTAAAATAATGGGACCATGGACTGTGTCTTGGAAGATGATGCAAGAATCCTGTCACGTGCAGATGTCCAATGATCCTCCCTTTTTATGAAGTTTAACCAGGACTTCTAATAGCAGAAAGACTGGCTTCAAGCCTGAAGCACAAGGTCTGGTATTCCTCTGACAGAGCACGTTTTATAATTACACATGGTATCCATACACCTTCAACCCCATTCTAAGATTAATTAAATTACGGCCTCCACAACATCCTGTGAAAGTTCCACATCTTTTACTATCTTTCAACTCCAAAATCTTTCCACATAACTGAACATCCCTCGATCTTAAGTCTTCCTCATTTCTCTACTTACCTTCTTTATGCAGTCCAGTAACGTACTTCCATTTTATCTTTTCACATATACAATTCTGGAGGAAACAATACCAGCCTTTTCATTCTTTCTTTTCAAATGAAAGATTTAAGTTGCTTTTAATTGTTCCTGTCATATTTAGCAAGACTTTCATTCTTAATATAAATTTTCCTCAGATGGAGTGACCATTGCTAAAAAGATCCAGATCATGCCAGTCACAATTTAAAAGTGGCAGTAAGCTCTCCACATTATCTTCCATTCTTAGCCAAGTTGAACTAACAGGTTTGTGGCTGCAGTTGAGCAGAGCGCTGAAGTCTTCACTAGCTTGTCTACAATGACACTGTCCATTTACTGAATTGATTCAACTGCTTTACAATAGTGTAAACTGTGGGAGTAGTGCAAACAAAATGCACTGGCTTGTCTTCTTTTTATTGCCATTGCCATTTCATCTAATATTTCTTGCCTATTCATCTAATTTATCAAGTCTTGAGAACAAACTGTGAGAATTTCACATGGTAACTGAACAGTACCAGGCAGAAATTTAATATATTGATGACCTGCAAAACCAGGAAGGCTTGAAGTTTGATATAGACCCTGTAAAGGATACTGTTAACCTTTGTCATGATGGAAACCAAAACCCACTCAGACTTCTCTACCCAACTATTTTTGTTATCTGTGCTGAGGTCTTGCCTCTCACTCGACCACTTACATTCTCTGTAGCTTTTAAAATAGCAAACAATTAGAAATAGAATATTTCATTACAAACCAACGTTCCCCCACCCACATCATTTGAAGTATCAAAACACCATTTTTGAGAATCTGCTTTCTATTTAAACCTGCCTATAAGTAAAAGTTAAGATATTTCAGGCAGTTTTTTCTGAAACATTCTTCTTTGAAGGAAGACATTAAAAGAACACAAATTCCATTCTTCTGGGGCTTTTTAGTGTAAGTTATTTATATGCTTTTGAAAACTTAACCTTAATTATTTAAAATTTTTTTTTCAACTGTAGTACTAGTTAATACATATAAAATCTTTTTATATAGATAACTGTATATAACAAGTAACAATATTACACTATTGTCCTGATGTAACAAGCTTTTACATTTTACTAAATGTCAGGAATTATCTAATTATCTAACTCCTCTACAGGGAGTACATGCAGTGGCTGGCTCAGACACTTAACTGCACATGTAAGCAAACATTTATGTTACAGCTTTTTAGAGCTAGACAGAGAAACATGTTCTCTTACCCAAATAAGTGCCTTCAAACAATGCAATGGTGTTACTTAAGTCCTTTGTTTTTACTGTGCATTTATGAAGTGAATGACCAAACATGTAAGCAAGTGAGGATGTAACAGCATTTTAAATGAAATACTGTTTCCAGTGACTAGAACCCCCTAAAGAAATTTACCTAGTTGATGCAAACACGCAGTGCCTCATTTAGTTGAAGAGTATTATAAGATCTTAGATGACTGCAGAACAGACACCACTAGTACAGTTTGTGACCACCCTACCCTCAAAAAAATAGATAGATCTACTGTCTCAAATTTTTTCCAATGTTCTGACTTATTTCCAGTAAGGTCTAGATTTATTAACTTTTGATTTATTACACTCACAAACTAAAAGTTTTCCCTGTGAAAAAGCAGCTTAATGGCTCCATTATGACAGTGGCTTCTTGAAGTAATACTAAGTCAAAAATGAAGACAGTTACAAAACTCGAGAATATTTTTTCTCGCTCTGCTAACATGATATTTCCCAGCTTGCCTCACTGAGAAAATAAGATGAAATACTGGTTCACAATTACTTTGAAAAGACAGAGATTGTTGTGTAATTAAATACTGTGGTCTTGTCAACATCACTTCTGGCTCAATGCTTTCATGCAATTACCTACCCTCTTCTACTGTTGAATCCAGCTGGGTAACTTTGACAGCAAGGCGATCAATTCTGTCTTGAAGAGAATTTGCTCTGATGTAGAAGCTGTTGGCCTCATTAAACAATTCACCAAATATGTCTTCAGCATGTTTGCCTGTGTAAGAAAATAGACAGGGAAATCCCTTTGCAAAAGGCTTACAAAACACAAGACAAACAGCTTCAATATCGTGAAGTTATAAAACACAGTAGCTGTAGGATTGTAATAGCACAGTTTGTAATTCAGGAAAATTTTGGGCAACAGATTTGTACAAAAATCTCAAAATATACCATAAATGCTGCCTGAAGTCTGTTCTCCTGGACATCCTGGTTAGTCTTTTACTTAAAAAAAAACAGGGAGACTTTCAAATTTTAGTGTTTATGTACTATTGCCAACTGACACACAACTGATCATATACATCATACACAGTCATTCGAGAGACTGAGCAATACAAAATACAATACAAAACCACATTTACCCATGGCCAGTCTAGAACTTGATATAGCACAAAAGAGAAGCCTACAACCTTTTCTGCCTCCTGTTCAGGTGCCGTATTTTCTTAATCACTATGAGACTGGATAGTCCAGTTCAGATCTGCAGCCTCAGGCACTACCCTAGAAGTGCTACAGTGGACAGGAGTGCCACATGATAAACCCAACCCCATCTTGGTTCACAGATCCTTGTACATGCCCATTCCTTTCCCAGACCTCCCTCCTCCCAAAGTACTAGGCATCCTCATCCACAGTTTGACTCTTTCTCTGCCCCAGTCTGAACTTCTCAACCCCTCAGGATCAGAATCCCCAGTTTAACACTTCTCTTGCCCCAGAACTCCCCCTAGAAATTACAGATTCCACCCAAATTCATTGTTCCTGCTTACTCAACTGACAGTACCACACCTACTTGTGTCTGTCCCCCCATCCCAGATATTGCTGCTTCATTTAAGATCTCCCTGTCCACAATTTCTGCAGTCAACGCCCCCCTCAACATCTACGCTCCATCAGCTCTCCATGCAAAAAGCAAAATCCTGCCTCCTGCATTTAACCATACTTTTTAAACAAAAATACATTTTAAAACCCTACTTCTGAATTAAACTCATCTTATTATGACCTGTATCAAGATGAGTCTGAAGAGCAGAAATGGAGGGAAGGGGGAAAGTGAAACTTTGTCTAATGGTTGGAACAATATGGAATATGTATTAACCACCTAAATATCACTGACTTCCAAAAGAAGAGCAAAAGCTGACATTTTAATTTGGGTCCTATAACCAACCTTAGTATTTTACAAAGAAAAGTAGAGATGTAATGAAACTTTCAGTCAATATCCCATCCTGTGAATATGTGGAGACCATAATTCAAAGTAAAAAATAGCCACACTTAGGAAGTCAACAGGATCTGCCTCTTTCTTGGATCATTTACCTGTGGGGGGAACAGAACACCACCACCACCAAAACAGTATCTGAAAGCACTGTTTGTCAATTACAAATTAAAAAAAAAAATTTTTGATTGCCTTGCTTTGAGTGGAGGACTTTATCAGTAATACATTTCTTCACTAAATGTAGGATCAGCTAATAACTAACTCCATATGTTAGGTAGTTTGGTGTATCCAAGCTCTGCTTTGTACATATGTGGAAGGTGGATAGGCAAGGTGTGCTGCCTACCTGCTTCTAACCTCCTCCCCGTCCAAAACAGAAGTCACACAACCACAGAACAGTTGAGACTGAAAATTATCTAGTTCAACTCCCTGCTCAAAGCACAGTCAGACAAAGCAGGTTGCCCAGGACTGTGTCCAGTTGGGTTTTTAATACCTCCAAGGATGGATGCTCCACTTCTCCAGGCAACCCATGTCAGTGTTCAAGCACCTTCATAGTAAAGTGATCTCTACGTGCTTTCCAGCAGCTAGCTAAGATTCAATTATAATCCCAGTGTGACTTAGCTGCTGCAAATGAAGAGGTTATTCCAAACTATAGAACAAATAAGCTTTTTAACTCTTCAGCTAAATAAAGTAGGTATTACATTCTTCAGCCACCAGTATTCAGAGCTCAAAGAATCAATAAATTTTAATGGATGTTAGTTTATGTTAATATATCGAAACCAGCCTGCTGAGGGAGGACTGCTGCATTCTAGGATTAATCACCCCTAGGGAACTCAAGCAGACAGGTGCTTGTCAGTTATCTTTTAGGAGGCAAAATAAGTCATAAAGTTGATTTGTGGGAACATACTTTTTTAAATATGGAGGTTTTTTTTAAACACCTGCTACACTAAAACAAGTGAAAGACAGGTTGTCAATCTCCTGCCTGTAAAAAGAGTGACATGGTAAAGCAATATTGGAATATGCTACTCTGATTAACAAGATGCAGTAAGTTTTGGAAATAAAGTAATATTCTTCTAGTGTTTTCTATATTACCACCTTTTTAATTAGGTTTTTAACAATACAGAAACAAGCAGGAAGAACTCTCTGAAGTTACAAGCATATGTCTTTCAATTTAAGAGCTGATTTTGGTACTACAAGACAGTCATTTAAAAACATGAGGTGCTCCCCAATATACAGGCAACCTAAAAATTCATTAAAAAAAAAACACAAAGGAATTATGCAGTCTTTCCTTCTAAGGTTCCTCCAACAACGTAAGTAGCTGAGGGGAAATTCTGTCACAATGCTGCCTCATGAAACCCCCGTTCTCCATAGGTTTTAATGTCAATTAACAGAGGTGCCTCTTTCTAGCATTTCCACAGGTCATCTTCATAGAGCTGTGTATTTCATTGCTCACAAAATAAATTTCAAAGCATTGTGAGACATTTCTGGAGATCAGTAGTTCACAAATAATTGAAACCATAATACCTCTACCCAAGTTCTACAGTAATAACATAAAAGACTATCTTGACACATCAGCTTCCAACATCTCTTAAAGAGACTAGACTCCTGAACTAATTACAATTGATTTTCACATACAGCACAAGAAGCTGTGCATTAACACACTGAATATGTCATCCCAAAGGTATCTTTTGTCAGCAGCCAAAACGCTCAGTGCTCTAACAGAAGAGGAATCCAACAATCGTAGAATCGTAGAACCTTTGGGTTGGAAGGG
>NW_010523761.1:0-8316 GCF_000687285.1 Phaethon lepturus | reverse complement strand
TGTGGGAGACGGTGTCAAAGGCTTTACTAATATGTGTAAATATTGTCCAAAAATATAGCTTCATGCAAAGTATGTATGCATACGTACATATTCCAACCATTTGATATTGATGCATTGCTAAGCCTGCTACAGCCCCAGCAAAAAAATTGCTTTGGTCTATGGTTTTGATTTTCAACTTAAGCTCACATGGTCATTTGGATGGGAGTATAGGCCAATCAACTGCTATTCATTCATAACAGTTAGAAATGGTAAGCTGGGGATACTTAGGTCTGACAAGATTTTTTTCAAAGTGTTAATCTTATTTAGCCAAATAATCATGTGTAAAAATAACACTATTGTTTGAAACACTTAGTAAATGTAGTATGATTTTCAGTTTCTCAAAATGTAGATCTTCTGAGTGTAAAATGTAAAACACGTTTTGAAATTGTAGTATTCAATGTTTTTACATCGTTCTTTTCTCCTGTGATTTATTGCCTCAGCACTAGTACGTATCTATAACACTGTCAGTTAGCCATGCATTCTGATATGCTAGTTTGTAAAAAACTGTGTTAAAACCCAAGTCACTGGGAAAAGCAAACTAGTTAAAAGCTGGTGTTGGATATCTGAGTTGCCTTTCACACAAAATTCTTTGCTCTAAGTCTGAAGAGAGATGCGCGGTTCCTGCAGTGTTCTAGTCCATGAGTTCATGCCAGGGACTGGGAATAACATTTCCTCACATCTGCTCCTTCCTTTTCTGTTTGCCAAAAATTTTGGAAGAAATTTTTTGAAATGGCTTAAAGACTTCTTTTTTTTAAACAAAAATAAACTTTTTTCATATTAATGGTCTATATAAACATAAAATGGTCTGTCACAACCTAAACTGCAATCTAGTTTCCCTATGATTTGTCTTATAGCATTGTGATTGTTTTTCTTGGAATCATAGCTTGCAAATAAGTGATCTTCATGGATGAAGGTAATTGTTTGCCATGGTAAATAATAGTAAAATCATGGAGAAAACCCACAATAGCTGTCTTTTTAAAAAAGAGGAAAAACAATACTCCCCGAAACATGAATAGAAATTTTAATTAAGGTATTTGTCCCAAAGACCAGAAAAACCCAAACAAATAACCGTGATTACACAAGGAAAATATATACACTCATGTGACAGTAGCAAACCCCTAATTTTAAATAATTTTAAAAATTTGAACTCTTTTCTGAACTACATCCGGTGTCTTATTGTTCTAATTTTACAGTTTACAGCTTTACAGTAAACTATGAAGATCCTCTGCATTCCTGTGCACCAGCTCTTTCATTATCTTACATATGGCTGAGCTGACTCCCTTAACCCTCTTATTCCAAGCTATGTACAGCATTTTTTTCCTACTGTCTAGTACACACTAAAGACCTTAGTATATACTAAGGACCTTAGTACACACTAAGGAACTTGGATTAGGGCTGTTTTCCAGAACATATTTGTATTTTCAATTGTCTTGAGACATTTGTCTATTCATAGTATCAGATCCTGGAATTTAATTGTTTGTCATTATCCAAAATTCTGATTTAAGCACGTTGAGGGTACTCAGGTACTTTTATATGTGGACTGTCAGTTTTTAAATTAAAATGTATGGGCCTGAAGTGGAAACCCGTCTGTTTTTTAAAGATTGCAGGCAGCCTGTCAGTGCACTTATAGATGTTATAGCTCTGGCAGTGTTTAAGATGAAAGGGTTATAAATTCTTTCTTTTTCTGACTGTGCAGGAAGCCAGGCTCTGGGTGGATACAAGGTTGTTTGCCTATTGATATGAACTCAGACATAATAGCAGGGCCCATACCTAAGACAGGATCTGATAAAAGGGGTCCTGAATATGGGTCTTGCACACCATACTATTACTTTTTCTATAAATGCCTTCACAAATGAGATTGGCTGGGACTACCCACATCTCAGAAGAGTATGAAGGATTCTTCATCTGGATGAGTGAAATATTATTACTGTTTTTGTGTAAGGGTTGTATAATTTAGGGCATGTATAACTGAACAACCTTTTTTGGAACTGTGATTTTTAAATAACAGTTGTATCCTAGCAAAGAGTATAATGTAGGTAGGTAGATTTGAAATAACAGCCGAGACAGGTAACCTAGATTTAAATTTTATTGGCAATAAAAGTTCAGGCATGTAGGAACTGAAATCAGCCTGCTAACTTCACTTGTAAAACCCTTGTGATGTTGACTTAGCTGCTGTTTTAACCAAAGTATGTTAAGAAAGTTTGCTTGTTTGTTTTTCTGGTTTTGTTAAGCAGTGTGAACGTATCCTGTGACTGAAGATCAGAAGGAATAGATGGGACACAGAAAGAAAGAAGAAATAAGAGATGGAACTATAGATCCTGAGACTTCGAGTTTGTGTTGCTATAGATTGTGTAACTATGGAAATAACTTACCATTTTTATTGGATTTTTAAAAATCACATCTTGTCACACAGTGCGTTCTATTGTGGAGGTTTTTCCCCCCTGTTAAAGGTGCCTCGTTCCGGTACTATAAGTAGAAAAATATCAGAAGAACATTATGTTGGACACAATTTTCCTGAGAGCTAAAAAAGCCAAACTTACTGAGGCTTAACTAGACCTACAGAAATATTAAGTTAATTTACCAGTAGCACAAATGCCAATAGAAGTCTTACAGAACGACTGAGTACAGGATGTATGGCAGAGAACGAAGATGCTTTGTCAGTGAAGACAAAATGTTCTTCCTTTTGAACGTGCTGCCAGAAAACTCTGTTGATGTAAAGATATTACCAGTACGGAAGTGACCAAAGAAAGCGGTAGACTGATTGCAGTAGCAGAATAATTCATTTACTCCAGCAGGCTTTGTGTGCAGAAGACTCAAGGTTAGACATGCTTGCTGGTATGGAGAAATAACTGTGGGTTTTCTTTTTCCTATGAAGAATGAAATCTATTTTGTAAGGTGTCTCAAAACTCACTGCTGAATGTAACAAAGGTCTCATTCTTCATGTATGAAGTTCACTCCTTTTGTGGTATTTCCTGAACAAGAAGAACAAGTGTTTCAACTTCCATGTGGATGCAGTTCTGAAATACATCAAAGACAGAGGCCAGGCCTTGATGTGGATGAGGTTAGGGGAAAAGAAGTTTCATAATCATAAAAATATTCTCTATCACAGCAAAAGATTTGCAGACTAATATATCTTAACATAAAATTTCCATCTGATTTATCAAGATTCATTCTATGCATATATGAAAACACCCACTAACAGATGAACGACTGCTGATGTATACATTGGTGGATATACATAAATCCCTTGTATTGTAACTTTTACTAGGAGGTATTAAGGCAAAAATGTATGCTAGATTCTTTCTTCCATTTCCAATGCCTGTACAGGAAAAATGATATGAAGAAAATTGAAAAGAATGTCTTTTATACATCCCTAAAATAATCTTGTCATGGATCTTCCCTTTCTCATTTGGAATTCCTAGTAACCTTTCCAGGATGAAGTTAAAAACTAACCCCCAAAGACCTCCTCTTTTATTTGTTTTATCAGGGCTGGTTCCTGTGAAGGTAAACTTACTGCAAAACTTTCAGGAAGAATCCTAAAAAATCCAGAATCTACCTTTAATAAATACTATGTGTGACCTCACAGCATTTCTTCCTTATGGCCTCATGGTAATTTCAGTACAGGATTCTTGTTCTTCCTGTTAATCCCCACTGTGTGAAAATAGCCAGTGTAGGACACCTCTGTCTCCAATTGATGTGTTAGAGACATTTTCAGAAAGAAGGTATGAAGGTTAGAAGTAGGTCCAGTAATTACAAGGTACAACAATGGAAGCACTGGGTCGTCTCAAATTGCCATTAAAAATATTTTCTTAACTTGCTTTTCCAGCTGGCTTAGATTCCTTGTTTTAGCTCTGTGGAAATCAGATTCATCTTGACCCTGAATGCATTGATGAGTTCCTGGTCCGTTTGTTATTACAAATGGTTATTTTTTAAAGGAAAAACAGTGGCAAGGAGAAACATCACAGAAATGTTATCTTAACTGTGGTAGACCCTGGGAAATACAGGTTTGGGTGAAACCTTAACCTTTTGCTTTCATTGCAAGGTGGGAGCATTTCAATTCTACTGAACTTTGTGAATTTCACATTTCTTTAAAAAAATCCTCTGTGGTCTGTAATAAATTCTGAGGGTCTCCAAAACCAGCTATGTGGACTATGTGTGCTGTTTTTCCTAGCATTTCATCAGGCTCATTATTAACGTTAGACATATCAAAGAGGTAGCCAAAATAAAGCAAACCGTAACAGCTGTGGAGATAGAAATTTCTGTACACTGGCAGGCTAATTTGTGAATTATACTTTTTAACTAACCTCATTAAAGCCTGTCCTTTGGAAAAAAGATGACCACACATGTCTATGTTTTTTCAAAGCTTTTAAGCTTTTTTCTTCCTTTGCATTTGTGAAGCGATGGAAACATGGTGCAAAATATCACGGGCCAGGAGATTACACTAGAATCATGAAAGGCAGAAGAAAGGTGCTTGAGATATTTAAAAAATTGAAAACTGCAGCCATAGTGATTCCCCCAATACAAGAGAGTACTGGGAAGCTGAAGCAAACCCAGCGGGCCACCTCGGTCATTGGGGCGCTGGAGAACATGGTGTGGGAGGACTACTGGTTTGTTCAGCCTGTAGGGGAGCAGAAGGTCAATGGGCCTGAAATCCTCCACTGCCTAAAGGAGGTCATAGGGAAGGCAGGATCAGACCCTCCCCAGAGGTGTGCAGTGAAAAGACAAGAAAGAGGCAGAGGTACGAGCTGAAACAAGGGAAATTCCTTACAGATAAAGGGGAGGGGGGGGAAGAAAAAAATGATGGCCTGGAAGTCATCCAATCCCACCCCTTGCTTGTAGCAAGGTTGTCACAAAGTTAGAGTAGGGTGCCGTGTCCAGCCATGTTTCAAAAATTTCCAAGCATGGCATCATGACAGTTTATTAAATATTTGTGTGAGTAATCTAAATAATTCAAAAGCTTTTGAATTGTTGCAGAAAATACACATAAATAACACGTTGGATAAAACTGGTACAAATTAGTGACCTTTTAAATTTTAACGGTTGATATAACAATGTATTTTTTTACAGTCAAAAGGTTTCTGTATCCTAAAGATGTTTAAAATATCTTTGGATTTTCTATGGTTTCTAACTATTTGTTCTTAAAGTAATAACTTTGAAAATTGGATACAAGTATTTTCTCGAAGACATAGTAGCTTACACCTTGTTTGACAAAGGCTGAGCATGTTTACTTACTAGGCAATAAGGCTCAAAGAGTTAGGCCTCACCATGAAAAAAACCCAAACAAACAAATAAAAAATTGGAGGAGGAATTAAAGAAATTCTTTAAGTTGTGCAAATGAGGGACATTGTTTAAATGACACTTGTAATAAACAGATGCATTAACTTTTTTTAGAAATCAATTTCAGAATCGGAACGTGAATCAAAACCACAAGCAGGTTATCTAAGTACAGTTAGAAATGTACTTTTAGAAACTACTGAATTTGAATTTTCATGCCAATGAGTTCTGACATTAAATGGATTATTTTAAACTCTTCTTGTGAATGTTCCCCATACTTCTTACTGGGGCTGAGTCTCTGGATCTATGGGAAACTCAGAGGAGGAGGACAGTGAAACTCTTCCTGTTAGTTAGGCTGACCCAAGCTAAGCTGATCTGATAAATTGCTTTGTACTCTTGGATCTTTTGCTAAGCTCTCACACCGCAGCATTTGTGACTAATGTTGCACACTGTGTCCAGTTGGCTCAGAAACCATGTCCCATTCTGGTGGGCGATGACCCAGCCTCTATTATTCATGACTTCATCACCTCTTGGCTAGAGTATAGCTGTGTGATAAACCTGGGCATGATGCCTACAGCACTTAGGAAACTCCAACTAATGGGGAAGGCTGGAACACATCTCCTCAGGCACACTGGCTACCATAGGTCCACCAAGCCTCCCTACAGAGATTTCCCATGGAATTTCATCTCAAGTTCAAATTCCTTTTCTACTAGCAAAAAAACAGGTTGTAACTCTTCGATGAAGATTGTGATTAAGAGATCTGCTCTTTTGCTATGGACAATGCATTGTGAATGGGGTAAAGCTTATCTCTTAGAGCTTTCTTGTGGTTCAGAGTCCTAAAGTTCCTGCAGGGTCAAAAGAACAACACTAATTTCACTTCCTCAGCTCCTCTTCCATTTTGTCTTCTCTAACATAAACACATAATAGTATTTGTAATCCTAAAGCTTAAATCCTACCAGAAGACTGTTGCTTCTGGAGAGGATGAGAAAACAGAAATGCACAGTCCTGTTTCCTACTGCAAAATAGGATGTCGGGGAGTAAGTGAGGACTGCAGCCAGGAGGACCTATGTGATGGACCAGAATGATAGTAAGTTCAGAGTCAAAGTTGTGGTTTTCTTTTGAACAGAGGCTTTTAAAAGGCATAGTGGCTAAATTTAGTGATGGAAAATATTTTCTGAGTTTCCTGAAAAATTCCTCTTGTTCACTACCACTAGAAACAGTTGATAAAATCAGAGAAATATTTTAAGTCTTTAATTCATCAGAGTATTTACCCAGACATCTAAGTCCATTCCTATTTAGTGAAGTATGTGAGTATTTTAGTGCTTTGTGTCTACAATTTTTCTATTCATACTAGCCATGTGGGAAGTGGGCCTGGATGTTAAGACAAGAAGAAAGTGAGTTTTAGAATTTTCTGTTGCGGAAGCAGAACATCTGACATATTAATGCAAATACAAGATTGGACAAACTAAGAATGCTTTGCTAGTCCCTCTGAAGTAAGAAACTAGTCCTCAGAGCAGAACTGAAGAAACTTGCAATTTATATAGTTTGGACTCCTGATAAAGAAGATATTATGGCACTATGTACAGCTGATACGGAGGTGCAATTCCTAGCTCCACTTCAGGTAGAATAATAAAAGAAAAAAGATGTTAGGTAGAACTTCCAAAACTCTGTCTCCTGAATATAGTCTCTGGAAAAAAAAAACCACACAAATAACTTTCTAAATATTTAGGTGGAATCTCTCCACTTAACTAACTATGACTTGTTCTGGTGAACTCTGTAAATCTCCTCTTCAACGTTTTCCTTATTTCATTCTCTGTACATGATCCAATGAAAGCAATCCCTTGTGCGTACCACAGCTGACCTACTGTACTGCTTCAGATTGAGAAAAATGCAATAAAAATAGCTAAGAATGTGGTGATGATAACGGTTATTGAGGGAAGCCTTTATGAGGTTTATAGCACCTTCTTAGTTTGCTGGTGCCTAACATCAGCTGAGCTAGGAAAGCAGAGAACTGCAGCTGGGAATCAAAGCCAGATTTCAAAGGCAAGTGTTATTGATATTATAAGGGAATACACCTGAAGAGGAAGGCAGGATATGCCTTGACAGCACCAAAAAATCTGTCCATCACATTATTTTCCCTAGATCTAAGAATTTTGTGGTCCAACTTGTGAAGAAATTTAAGGGATTACAACAGTTAAAAAGGCAGGTAAATAGGTCTATATGTAGGTATATTTCAGGTTCAGAAGGACTATTTTTTTCAAACGCTATATTGAATTCATTGTGAAATGTCTAAACTGTTCTGATTCCAGGTAATTCAAAGGAGTCTTGTAATGAATTTGTGGCTCTGTAGTGCACTGGAGTTGCATGCACCTCTCTTGTCAGCGTTTGAATAAGGCCTTGCAGCTCATTAGAATAATTCTGACTCCTCCACCCAAATGCTTTTTTCCATATAACTTTCAGTGTGTCAACAGGGAACCACAGCCATGGTTACCAAGGATGAAGAACCAGTTATCTGAAAATGAATTCTATTTTTCTGTTTCACACGGATAAAAAGAACACAGTTCAGCTATAAATTTCACTTTCTCACATGTCAGTATGAAAATCACATTGTCAGTGAAAATAAGTCACCTGTGGAAGCTTTGAAGATTGCTGTCTGGAAGCCTATGTCTTGATATAAATTAAAGACATTATGCAAACCCTATCAATTTAGGAGTTCAATAGTTTGTGCACTAATAAGGGCCACGCACTTGAACGATACAAGTAATCAGTACAGCAAAGGGAAAGAAGGAGGAGGAATAAGGAAATTAACATAGTGATTACAAAGAATTGCTGGGAACTTTCCTAGTTATCCCATGGTATGTTTGAGGTATACTGTTGAAACAGTTTCAGTTATGCAAAGGAAAAGCAAATAGAAGAAAGAGAAAAAATCCTTTTATTATGCTCTCTTTATTCACATATGTAGCACATCATGTAGACACAGAATCACAGAATCACAGAATCACT
>NW_010523760.1:667-996 GCF_000687285.1 Phaethon lepturus | reverse complement strand
GGGCCCCTAACTACAAGAAGGATGTTGAGGTTCTTGAACATGTTCAAAGAAGGGCAACGAAGCTGGTGAGGGGTCTGGAGCACAGGTCTTATGAGGAGTGGCTGAGGGGACTGGAGTTCTTTAGCCTGGAGAAGAGGAGGCTGAGGGGAGACCTTGTCGCTCTCCACAACCACCTGAAAGGGGGTTGTGGTGAGGTGAGGGTTGGTCTCTTCTCCCAAGTAACCAGCGACAGGACGAGAGGAAACGGCCTCAGGTGGCTCCAGAGGAGGGTTAGATTGGATATTGGGAAAAATGTCTTCACTGAGAGAGTGGTGAAGCGTTGGCACAGG
>NW_010523760.1:0-635 GCF_000687285.1 Phaethon lepturus | reverse complement strand
CGCCATCTCTGGAAGTGTTCAAAAAACGTGTGGATGTGGCTCTTCAGGACATGGTCTAGGGGACATGGTGGTGCTGGATTAATGGTTGGACTTGATGATCTTGAAGGTCCTTTCCAACCTTAGTGATTCTGTGAATATGATGTAATTAATCAATTGGTAATAAATAGCCCACCGTCATCAAGCTTGAAAAAAATGTTCTGAATGTTCAGGATGATTACTATTGCTAGGTATAGTAGATATTTAAAACAGTTTTTTCCTATGCTTAACAACAGTATCTAACTTGTTTAATGTTTAATACTAATTAGAGCTGAATAAAGACACAAATCCTACTTAGTAACAATAAACTGTAATTGCACATTTTTTACCACTGTAATTTTAAATAGTAAAGTAACAAGGTTTATCTTATAGCTTTACCTTTTAAATCAAAGAGAAACTTGTAATAATCAATATTTAATTAACTTACAATTACTCACAATAACTGTCTTTTAAATGTGAGTTAAAAGCCTTTGAGGCATTTTAAACATTACTCATTTCTCTGGGTAGGTCAGTTTAACTAGAGTTTACTACCAAAATTTATTCTTAATCATGCTGAGGGTAACTGGAGCCCCATATATATATTTAAAAATATATATTAT
>NW_010523759.1:0-2949 GCF_000687285.1 Phaethon lepturus | reverse complement strand
CCACCCAACTTGGTGTTGTCTGCAAACTTATAGTGTTAGCTAAAGCTTTGTGGTAAAGACTGTGCGCAAGGTTTCTATGTCTCTGGCATAACAGAACTTCCTACAGATAAAGGTTACATTTGACTGTGTTGGGAATAGAGATTTCTTGACAGCCTGTCTAAGATTAGACTGAACACCCACAGGAAATGTGGATAATCCCAAACCCACTATCTTCCTCCTCAAGTGCAAGCCTTTGTACTTGTTTAAGTGGCATAATAACATTTAGTGATGATGTATAAAGTCCTACCAAGACTGCACACTGAACACATATACATGTATGTGTATACAGGGTTCCAGGGGATGTGTGAACTGCTGTCTGTCATGTCACCCAGGACACTTCTGGTTGGACCTCATCTAGAACAGCTGCAGCAACACTGGCCCAGCCCAGTTGGAAGCAGGATTAGAGAGGGTTAGCAAAAACACTGTCAGTAATAAACAGCATAAAAAAAATCTCTAAAGAAAAGAGATTGTAAGGAATTGGCTGTATTTACCTTAAAAAAATAAGAAAAGACATTAAGAGAATAAAGCATGGTCTAGAAAAGAATACAGAGCAAGTGAGGCAGAAAACTCACCTGCATGGCCCAGTGAGTTCTTGTTCCTTTCCCACAACAGACCAAACATCCACCATTTTGAAAAATACTTATTGAATGTAGTAAGAACAGGGCCAGCACAATACTCAGAAATAACAGTATGAGTGGGGTATACGAGGCAGATGTGTGGGCAGGTTAATAAAGACCTAGCAGTGCGAAACAGCCGTGGAGGTGACACCTGGAACTGCCTCTTGCAGTAATGACACTCGGTAGCTAAATTTTATTTTATTTCACAAGCAGCTAACCCCCGACTGCAGGTGTCCATTAGCATCCCGGCTGCTGCCGGTGGCTGTACCCCTGCTCGCTCCTGTACCCGCAGCAGCCGCCTTCTCTTAGACGCTTCACGCACAATGCCACTTTCCCACTGTACTCTCACCTTTGCACCGTGTTTCCAGAATTGGCTTTCCTCCCCCAGGACCCCATGCTCATCCCTCTCTGCTGTCGTATTCCTCCCACGTCTGCTCCCACTCTGCAGCCCCGGTGCTTCTGCTTCCCCCCACCCCTGCTCTGCAGTACCCCCTTGGCCCCCATTCCCACTATGTCCCCAAACTGGAACCTCCCTGCCTTCCCTGTGCCCCCTCCTGGGGGTGTGCATCCCTGCAGAGCACGGCAGAAACACGGGGCATCGCTTCTCTCGGCAAATACACGAGAAGAACAATAAACTGCGGAAGGAAGAGGTGGAAAGTAGCACGCGTTGCCTGCTCCCCAGAGCTGCCCCGATGCAGGCTCCTGGCACACCCTCAGGGTGGGGGTGATTTTAAATTATTTTGTATTTACAGTGGGGTTTCTATCAAAACATGGATTGCTAACCTGTTGTTAGCCTTCGCACAGAAGAGGTTTCATTTTCAGATGATAAAAAAAGCTGGAACAATTTATGATATTTCCATCATGAGGTATCATTCTCTTCCACGTCCTGAGGTGGTTTGAAAGAGGCAGACTATCAATTCTCTTCTGGGAAAATCCTACTGATATTGGTTGAGGGGTTTGTGTAACCATTTTACATAGTCTTCTGATTTTTTTACTGCTGACCCCCGCCTTGCAGCTTCCTGAGGACTGCGCTTCGACCATTTTGCACCTTTCTGCAGTTTTTTCATCAGCAGAAAGAAATGAAAAAAAAAATCTAACCCAAAAGAAATGTAAAAGGAAGCTTCCTTTATCGCTTTGTGTATAAAAAATACTATGCTTTAGAACTGTCTTAGTTTGGATCATGCAAGAAAGGGTTGTTCTACCCCAGCGGTCACATCGCTATTTCATCCATTCTGTGGATGGTTAGAACAAGGGGAGCTGAAATCAAGCATTTCTTCCAGTGAATTACGACGAATGTCGGTTCTGAGCCAGCAAGCCATAAAAATGAGCAAAATGATATAAAAACCTATTAGAGGTAGCAAGAGATAATGATGATAATATCCATAATGTACTGTTTCTGCCACTTCATTCTGCATTAGAGACTATTGTTGAGAATGATCTGCCTCACCAGGTTCCTGTCCGTCCTGCTTCTCGCCTGGCTGCGGAGGCTTGCCCGGCTCCGTGTGCTCTTCGCTGACCAGACATGGTAAATCAGAACTGCTCTAGTGAACCCGCGGTGGCACACGCTGTAGGTAGATGATACAAACCTGTTATTCTTCGTACAGCAGCTGCCAGACAAAGGTTCAAAGAGATGAACCGATAGCGGGTCCGGTCCAGGTGCAGGCCGGCAGGACTCCCTCCCGTCTGCATCCGCCGAAGAAGAAATGCTCTCCTAAAGCCGTCATGGCAGCGTATGCACTTATTTTGCTTCTTTCCTCAAGCTCCAGAACCAATTGCCTTCCTACCCAACCGTTTCGTAGTCAGTATTTTCTAAGGGGCTCAGCTCTGCAGAAGCTGGGCTCCTGTTTTTCTCCTGGGCACGGCTGTGTGTATCTGTGCCATGTAGCGTGCGCGCAGTGATTATTGCAAATGAGAGAGGTTTTACGCCTGTCGTGTGTTGAGGACAGTAACACTGCAATCCAGGCATGTGTCAGAATGTCCGGTGCAGCAAAGACAGTGGATATAAGCAGCAAAGCCAAAAAATGTCGAGCTTTCTGTGCAGGCACTGTAGAGTCAACACATGTAGCAGAAATCTGCATTTGTCTAGGATTTCCAGGTAGCTACAATTACCAGCACTGAATGAATTCACCAGGCACTTTGTCAAACTGTTCTTTTTTTTTTTTTTTTGCCAAGTCTAATGGCAGTCCTATTTATTGGTGGCATCTTTGGAGAGGAAGAGACCATACAATCCAAAGGTGTCACTAGACTGACAGCCCCCAAATAATCAAGGAAAGGGCAGAAATCACAGAATCAC
>NW_010523758.1:0-9506 GCF_000687285.1 Phaethon lepturus | reverse complement strand
CTTTCCAACCTTAGTGATTCTGTGATTCCCAAACACTTCATTGAGGGTGTATGGGAGGCGAATGAGGAAAGTAGCCTTCTAGTATAAAATAATTAACTATGATTCTTACTTGCATCTGTTGGTGAAAACCAGTGAACAGAGTGTTCATTCCAGGATTTCAGGATTCAGAAGGAATCCTTTTGCTTCCCTCCACAGAGGGAAGATATTTAATTGCCTTATGAAATACTGAGAAGGTTTTCTGAAAGTCTGATGCCATGGATTGCCAGGCACATTTGGCTGCCTTGGAGCTCCTGCAGAAGTGAGCTTTACCGGCAGTGCTCAGGAAGGTGCAGACAGGCTAGGTGAGAACATGTCACACGCTTTTTCACAGCTTGCTTTCAGCTGCTGATGGATTTTGTTCCTTCCCCTCCCCATTCCTATGCCTCTAACAAGTCTGTGCCGTTTCATTTGCTCTTTTTAACAGAAAATGCCTCATTAAACATATTTCTATTTTTTCATCAATTTCATACTGCTTTTCAGTCATACACAAAAGCCTCAGTTTGGGACTCTTGCTTTTTACCTGTTATCTCTTTATGTCAGTCATGCACATTTTGAAGATGCAGTTACAAGTCTGTGACCAAGCACCTGGATAGCTCTCAAGAACAGAACAGGTCATGTCTGCCAACTTGGGCCTTGCCAGCTGTACTGCTGAACATTCACAAAACCCAACCAAAGCCAAACAAAGCCAACATCCCCCAAGCATTGACTTCCTCTTTTGAGTCCTCCAGTGCTTGGATGAGGAAGGAATCAAGACTTCTGTTTAAATTCTCAGAGGAAAAATAAAAATATTCCAGGCCATACTTAGAGTGGACAGTTACTCCACAAAATAGTTGTTGAACCGTTGGGAGATCTAAAAGTGTATCTGAGATCTGGAAGTGGAGCTGACAAGGCGCAATGGCAAGGTAGCCAGCTGCAATAAAACGGAAGGAATTGAGGCTTAATCTGACTCTAATTCTGTGGTAGTGAGGTGAAAATTCTAGGAGGCTTTCAAAAGTTTTTTCCCAAAATCGTAAACAAAAGAACAGTTATCCTGAAACAACCCTGGAAAAGTAAAATGAATCTTGGTTATTTTCCCTTTAGGCTACTGCCATCGCTGCTAAGCTGTCCATTGGTGCCAGAGTATGTAACATCTCAGTCATCAGCAATCTGGCAGGTATTTTGTCCCTTATATTGATCCAACAACTATATGCCAGGCTGTTTGCACCATCTGTCACACCAGAGTCAGCAGGGGGGACAAAAGGTGGACAGCTGGTACTATCAGTCTGCAATACCATTTTAAGGGAGAAATACCAGAACCTGTGTCAAAAGCCATAGAAAACAAAGAGCCTCAGTGGTGAAAACACTAAAGCAAATAGGTTTCATATGCAGCAGCTCATCTTTTATATCACACTCTCTATAGTTATTACAAACATCCTTCTAAGAACGAAAAAGGTCACAGGGTGCCTAAACTGAACATAATCAGTCTTCATTATGCATACTTTCAGTTTTCCAAGGAAAGCAAAGTTGCCTACAATGACTGGTGATAAAAAGCCAATCCATAATGAATCCCTCAGCTGCAGACAACTGGAATAAAACTGCAATAGAGAGAATTTCTGGATTGATTTTTGCCATAGAATCATAGTTACCAGGGAGGCATTCATCAAATGCTGGCCGGAAGCTGACCTCCATTACTCCGCTCCTCTTTGCAGGTTTGTCTTTGGTAAAAAGCTATTTCACAGTCTTATGAATATGTTGGCAAGAGAGTAATGCATAACCCAAAGCAGGATGCTTGGAGAGATTTTTCATATGTCCAAAGGCAAGTCAACCAATATTCAACTACATAGTGCATCAGACAGGCCATCAGGCAGTGTTTCAACCAGTCAAATCTGCGAATCAACCAAGAGAGACATTAGGAAACTCATAGAACTATACATTAAAGGTTTTGGTAAAGAGCATACTGCAGCAAATGTGATTCAGGAGTTAATGCACCATTTTGACAGCCAGTCTTTACCGTCTGGATTAAAAGTGGTGCCAACATAACATATGCAGCTGAGGATTGTGCTTATATTCCTGTACTTGTTTTGCAAAGTGTTGCAGTTTGGTTTTGACAGACTTGAATGATAACTGCAGCACTGAAAATAGAATCATGGCTCATCAGAAGATAGTCACTTTGCATATTTCACTGAGAGCAGCGTAATGCAGAATGAAGACCAGAAAGAAAACAACTTGCTAAGGATTGGCTGTAACAAAACGGCCTGCTTCTGGAGTTTAAAGATGAAGGCTTTGCTATTATACAGAGGAGTACTGAAAGCAAGCAATTTCTGCTCTGTGGAAAATGTTGAAATTTCAAATTTTATTCTACATTGTAAGAAAAGCAAAATTGACCAAAACGTATTTTTAAGTAGTCATTTGACAGAAAACCTGATTTTGGAGATTTTTCCAATCTAACAATTTATATATAATTATATAATCCATCATCATTAGAAGAATGATATGACTAGAATATGAAATATCTTTAATGACAACCTGTAAAAATAACATTAAGGCATTCTGTTAAAAATATTACTTTCCAGAAAAATCAATGCATTCTGAAGGAAGCTGTGATTTTGATAAAAATAGTATTTTCTGATAAAGGAACAGCTGCTGAAGTTGTTTTGACCAGCTGGAAGGATAATCCATAGAATTTCCAAAGTCACATATAACATGGGAGACAGGGATTTTATATTCTATAATTGACATTCAGAGTGACACAGAGCTGCTTTACAGGTTCTAAAATGTTTGCAATCTTCTTCTAAAACCTTCACAAAATAGCAATGACAAAGTAAGTGAGGATACCATAATGAAATTTAGCCTCAAGTGTCGTAACTAAAGTAGGGAAAAATGCAGTTCAAAATTTTTATTGCTATTGCATATAGCAATATTGGAGTCATAGAAGTTGAGCTGTGAATAATCAGATATATGACCTGTCTGTTACATCTCTGCAGTAGCCATGGGCAGAGTTAGATTCAGCTCAAGCCTTCTTTTGCCTAAATTAAAGGACAATAGACAACAGTCTTCTGAAAATATTCTCATTATGATCAGCCTTCTGTCAAAACTAGTTAATGACAACTTCTCTCAAGAGAAGTTCTCATATCACAGACAGGTATTATCCAAATCTAAATAATTCTTAAAAATAAGAATGGAGAGAATGAGATCTTGTGAAGTGGATACTGTGATACTGGGAAGTATCCTCAGTTTTCACAGATCTCCTCATTAAACAGGACATACCAAATAGTGCGTGGTTGAGCCTGGGTTAATTTTTTTGTAAAAGAAACGAAAGAAAGAATAAAAAGTACAGCAATCCTCCTCTCTTGCAAATTGAACGTAATCCCTGTTCTAGTCATCACTAGTTTTTGACTCCTCATTACTCTCACCTTCACTGATGTCTGCAGTCTTGTGGAGATGCTCTAGGTCGGCTAACCGCACCAGAAGCAAGTGATGAGACTGGGGCCCATGTGGCCATATCCTGAAAAACAACATTGATGTTATACATAATTTCATTAACTGTGGATTTAATTCTAAGGGTTAAATGCCAGTACTATCCTTGACCACCTCTTTCAGGTTTGGCCTTGGAAAAAATGGTTATGGCATTCAGGAATTTAGCTGTGAAGCAAGAAGTGAACACTTAAGACTCAGAAAAATCTGGGATCTGAAGTCAAAGCACATCTTTTCTGCCTGTCTTTCTACTCACCAGAGGATCAATTTTTTCTTGTCAAGTGCTGCTGTTGTTGAAGGACCAATTGTCCCTCAACAAAATTTGAGATTTCTCTTTGCATTTTAAGGGATAAGGGTCTGCCTCCTACATGATCCTAGGTTGGAAAAGAATAAGTTTCTTGTTAGGCAAAATTCATTTCCTGGTGTTGCAGGAATCTGAAGCGGCTTTCTTCTGGGACAGTCTTTGGAAAGCAGTACTTCCAGTTCTGCTTTTCCTTTTGCCTTTGGACGTTGTTGCAGTAAGACTGAAAAATCATAAATGCAGATGCTGTGAAAAAGAATAGATAAATTCTATATCAATTTTTGTGTGTTATGTTAGAATGGAAATATTATTACCAAATATTGTTATTACACAGTCATGAGTATACTTTGCCTAATAATTTTATTTCGTATTATATCAACATTCAGATGAATCCATCATCTGAAGTAATAGCTGCTTTCTTCAGTCTGAGTCTCAAAATAAATGAACATTTTTTATCATTGTCAATAAGAAAATTACTTATGTCACCCTTGATATTGAAATGAAACTCAATTATGTTGACCTTGATATCCAAATGAACTGTCTAATATAAAGGTTACACATATTCCAGTCTTTTAAAATTACCAGAAGTCATCTACTATTTTATATGATATATGAGTTATTAAAAGAAGTCAGGTGGAGAACTGAGAAAACTTAAATTAAATAGAGGGTTTCATTAATAATCTGTTTAATATAGGAAGAAAATCATAACTAAGAACTGTCAGGAAATGGAGAATGACTTAGGTCAAACTCTTCACAAATTATCATTCTTCCCCAATAGAAATGAATGTGAAAGCAAGCAAGTGCATAGACTCTAGTTTCAGGGGAGAGTTTAGATCAGAATGCTAAAAGCAGAAATTACAACAGCCTAGAAAGTCAAATATATTAAATTAAAAAGAAGTAGAAGCATTATTCAGTCTCCTAGAGATTTTGGTAAAAGGATACTGCTTGCAGGTGAATTTGGTGGGTGCCAGAAGTGCTGTTCATAGCATGGGGTTCTGCTCTGAGATGTTACCAGTCATGAAGGTGCGACAGTCTAGGCTGTAGTCAAGCTCCTTACAGTACCGTGTGGGCACAGCACTCCATGGGTGGGATACCTTACAGGGTACGAGAGCCTGTTTCTTCAAATGTACACAAGCATCCCCATGCAAAAATCTGCGTTCAGCAAGATTAAAAGTGGTTTTCTTTGCTTGAGGAAATATCTTACTAAAGACAAAGAGTCCTGGAGTTTTCACAGGAGAGAGCAGCTGTCAATTAGAAGAGACCTAGAATATCTTTCAGAAATTGCTTGATGAGAAGCACGTGTTGGTATTTTTCTTCCTGTGATCATTTGCCTTTTTGTAGAACATAGAGATGTTACTTATTTTGTCGAAAGAAAGAAAATGTCAAACCTGTGAGCTCTCAGCCTTTCAGGAGGTGAGCTCACCAGTGTATAGAGGAGGTCAGTGAGCTGAACTTTGGCAGGGATATTAATATTTTATAATGCTTTGAATCAGCATAATTTACCTCATCACTTAGGCCATGTCACAGTCCTGTGCCTTTTAAGCCCTGAAACATCGCTGGCAGTTACAAGCCCTGCTCTCGTTGAAGGCAGGAGAGCTCTGAAGGTAATTTCAACTCAAACCAAGCTCAGATCCCTGGATGCTTTAAAATGAAAATGGAATTCATTTTTAATCCTTTTTGCTGAACAAAGAAAGACTGCAAGTAGATAAATGGGACATGATATTAATAAATAAAAACAATTAAATTATCTCTCTGAACCAAGGAGGAAAATTGGGCAGAGCTATTTCTATAGCCTCTGGCTATGGGGTCTTTCTGTAGTGGGATCTCGGCCTGTGGCAAGGGTTCTCAGGCTTTCTGATAACAGGAAATACTAACTGGCAGCAAAGCCTTTAGCAGGAGCAAAGGACTCCACAAGGAGTAAGTTTATCTCGGCAAAACTGAAATCCTAATGATACCATTTGCAACAACAGAACAGCAAGTGCCACTTACCAGTGACTAGTTATTATATTTCAAAGTACTTTAAATGTATTTCAAGACTAAGCGAGAGGAAGAACAAGCAAAGCTTTTAAAGCTTTTAAAGCATCTCCATTAACTTCAGCATGTGGTATCTGCCCTATTGACTTGCTCTTAGTAGGATTCCTTATTCACTATTTCCCAGTCTTACTCGCCGTGTGTCCGTCATTTAAGGTTCCTTGAAGGGTCCCACCAGTACTCTTAGGTAACCCCTTCTAAGAGATACGGAGGCAACATCCACTTCGCTGGTAGGGTTAGCATATATCTGGATGTGGTGGGAGGCAGGAGAGCCTTGCTTTCTAGCTTCCTGCAGTAATCCCGGATGGCTCTGGGATGTGTTGCAGGGTGGGCTCTCACCTCTCCTTTCCCAAGAGAAACCTTATGATGCCCTTTTGTCTTCCTAAATTTGGGAAATACTGATTGATGTGTTTGCCTAAAAGCATGAGTAGGAATTACCTCTAGCAGCTCATGCAAACAGTCTTATCTGCCAAGGCATGTCAGTTCAGACCTGCATTAACCCTGCTGTGTCAGTCTTCCTTCAGTGTACCCACTCAGCATTGCAAAGTTTAGTGATAATTTGGGGATGTAGAGAAGCAGATCAAACATATTTTCCCTTGTGCTTTATGCAATGGGCAAAGGTGTTTTCACTACCCACTGAGCCACCTTGCCTCATGTGTTATACCAGTCTATAAACCTCAAAATAATTGTTCCTTCCAGACTTCTGATTTTACAGCCATAAATGTGCCTGCATACTGTAGGCACCTGTTGGAATACCATCAATTATGGTAGTAGTAGAAAAATGTTGAGGGTGTAAGAACATGCTGCTCAAACTATTTCTGTATTAAATTCACATACATTGCCTCACCTCTTCTATTTAGAAATCATAGATTCTGTTGCATGAAACTTCATATTCATGGGCCATTAGCTTTGTTTGTCACTTACTTAGGGTAATTACTATAGAATCATAGAATCATTTAGGTTGGAAAAGACCTTTAAGACCGTAAACCTAACACTCTCTCCCTCCTTCAAACGACTTGGACAAATGGAGGTTTTAAATTTCTCACTAGATTGTATTAAAGAACCTAGCAGTGCTCCACTTTCTTTTCTAAAGTAACAGAATAATTTGAATGTGAATGTAAATACTCAAGATTTCATACACACATTGTCAGGTACTGGCTGTCAGAATTCCACAACACACAGCCTATGACACATTGAAGAGGCAGACTCAATAAGTCACCTTCCCCTTAAACAGCAGTGCCGGTGTTTTCCCTGATACTTTGGGCACAACATTTGTCCTGTTCACATTGATAGAAGAAACGAGATCTCTTGAGTTAGTTTTTTGGCTTCTAGATTCAATGTTTATGACTGAATTCACAGTAATGTCTCTTTGCTACTCCCCTAGTAGGATTGGAAAGTGGAAGGGAAGATTGTTTATATGCTGTTCTGTTTTTTCTGTGCTCAGAATGTCCTGCTATTAAAGTGGGCAAGCTGGCGCAGGAAAGTACATTCTCAACAAAGCGAGAGTTGACATCAAAATCCAAAGTAATGCAGCTTGTTTCAGGCAAACTCAGTAAACATTTATATTGTACCAGTTCTGCAGTAAGGAGTCATTTTTAAAATCTGACAATGGCTAAATTAGACAGTTTTCCATTACTGCCTAGAAAAGTAAAAGCATAATTGCCACTTGCGTCTGCTAAAATGGATTCTGCATTGTGATATTTAACACATACTGAATGAGCAAGCTAAAATCAATAAAAAGTAGCCTGAAACTTTTTGCATTCCCTCCCTTTTCTTATTGTTCCCTAAGAGCACTAAGTAATTGATGCAAGTATTTATTGTTGAGGTTTGGATACCACACTCGTCTTGCACAATGTTTCTCTATAAAATCTGTATATTCCAGTCAGAGTTCACAACAAATGTATTGAATGAAGTGCAGCAGGCCTGCTATAGGGAGGAAGTAAGGGGGGCTGTGCCTTTTCAGAGGTAGAAGCTGGATGCCACTTTTAGGAATTCTGTAGACCAATATGAAAATATAATTCTGGAAAATCAGGACCACAGCAGCCTCCTCCCAGGGGGGCACGTCGTTGTCTTGTGGGCTCAGACAACAGAGGTTTTGGGTAGCTGTTGGGTAATTTCACAGAATCCCAGAATCATTAAGGTTGGAAAAGACCTTTAAGATCATCAAGTCCAACCGTCAACCCAACACGTCCATGCCCACCAAACCATGCCCTGAAGTGCCACGTCCACATGTTTTTTGAATACTTCCAGGGATGATGACTCCACCCCCTCCCTGGGCAGCCTGTTCCAATGCTTGACCACTCTCTCCATAAAGAAATTTTTCCTAATATCTAGTCTAAACCTCCCCTGGTGCAACTTGAGGCCGTTCCCTCTCCTTCTATTGCTGGTGACTTGGGAGAAGAGACCAACACCCACGTCGCCACAACCCCTTTCAGGTAGTTGTAGAGAGTGATAAGGTCTCCCCTCAGAGAGAGGGAGAACAATTTGTTTGTGCATTGTTGGTAAGGGGGTTCCCCTGCACCTTAGGTTGCAGATTTATGGGTGGTAGAAATGGTGGGTAAATGAGAGAATTGTCCCATGGGCTAGCTGTAACCTTCAGGTCATCAGCTTGACACCGCCGTGTAAGCCAGTCACTGGGTCTTGTACAGAGGAAATTAAAGATTAGTCCTGAAACTTCTCTTACTCTACTGGCAATCTATTAATAAATACATGTGAGCCTGAAAACGGTTATTGCAGGCATGAGCTCATTCAGATGACTGTTGAAAATGCATCGCCACTAGTTTTGTTTTTAAAAACCTTTGAAAAGATGTGGTGAAAGAAAGGCAAAATAGAATCCCCATAAAACCTTCCTTCTCAAACTAACATTTTGGGCAGTTTTCACACACTGGTGTCATTGATACCACAGGGTTTCGCTTTGCTCAAACATGGAATAGCTGTGGCAACATATTATATATATATAAAACATATAATACATAATATATAATATGTATATATAGTGTATATATATTAAAAGCTGAAAGAATAATCTGAAGGGAATAATTTATTGGACATATTGATCTGCCCTCTCACCTTTTATATCTGCCTCGTCCATTTAGACAGAAAGGTCTTTGGTCAGATCCTGACCCCAGTGAAGTCAATAGTAAAATGCTGATAGACTTCACCAAAGCCTGGATCTTGCCCTGGGGTTTTCACTTAGCAGCTCTATAGAGTCTTGATATTTACAAAGCAAAATGGACCAATTATTTAAACAGGGATACAAGGAATGAACAAATAGTTTTGTGAGCACCAGAGATGCTTGGTCTGGGTCCTGTGTCAGTTCTGTGGTGTCTAATAAGAGGTTTTCCCTCAAGGTTCTTTTTGATAGACTGTTTTCATGAGGCTATTGGGAAGATAATACTTCAGAGACCTTTGCCCCTTGTCAGATCTGATTTTAGTTAACCAATAGGAATGAAAATTACTGAATGGGAGGGAAGGGAGGAGACCCAGATGCAGAGTGTGATTGCATAAGCCACATATTCTAGGAAAACAGTTTAAAATTACTCTTTTCAGAAGAATTTTAATTGGTTGCTTTTTATTTCTGTTTTATTTTAGAGGTTTTTAGCATTATTCTCAAAAGGGAATTTTAATAGACCCTCATTTTCACTAGCTGCAGTTTTCTAAGTGTCGTGGTTTAGCCCCAGCC
>NW_010523757.1:14129-20132 GCF_000687285.1 Phaethon lepturus | reverse complement strand
GGAATGTACCTGAGACCACACATTATAAAATGGTAATAGCAACCTTCCCCTGCACTGACAGAACAGGGACAGTGCCACAGCAGCCAAGCAGAACTGCCATGCATGGCGTTTTGTCGTTGTTTTCTCTTCCACCTCAGAACAAACAAACTAAAAAGCAATAAATACAAGAAAAAGGGGGACTTGCTGGAGAATAATTAGGGGGAAACCCATGCATTCCTGTGAAAATTAGAGTGTTTTGAAAAAGAGAAAAAATTAGATTAGAATCTCTATGGAGGCAGCAAAATGGGATGGCCTGAAAGCAGCTCTCAAGCCGTAAGAATTAACTTGGATCAAAGCAAAACACAGAGGTGTCCCTGCTCCTGGCTCTGCTCCTAAGCACTGCTGGTTGAAAGCCTGGAGTGACCCCAGTGAAAGCAAATACTACACACGGCTTGTTAAAGGGCAGAAAGCGGGCCAGGATTCCTGAGAGCTTCAGAAGTCAGCTCCCGCCATGGCAGCCATGTAACCCTGCACCAACACCCCAGGCACAGCAGTGTTCAGGCATCCAGGCAAGAGGTTCACAGCAAGTGCCACCGTTTCCTGTAATTTGGCCCTAAATGAAGATTTGGTGCAGTGACACTATCCCAACAGGCATCGTACATCATTCTGTCCAATGTACTTGCCTGTCTGGTTTACCCCTTATTTAAATCCCACATCCAAAAACACCAGTGTGAAAGGACATCTTTGTTAAAGAGCTAGCAAAGTGAAATAATGTCTGAAGAACACTGAAGATCACCATCAAGACTTTTCACCAAATCAAAGAAGAGCGGACTTGAATTTCTGAAATTTAGAGCTAGGTAAAATTTCTTATGCCTCTCTATTTTCCTTTGTTCTGAAAGGGCATACCTGCATTTCATGCCTTCCTGCACAGAGAAGCATTAAAGTGAAGATGTGCAATTCAACAGTATTTCTTTGCTGTTGCACTTAACATGGTAGTCATATGAGCTTATATCCCATCCAAACTTTCTGCACCGGGCTGATCTCACCCATGATCTACTTGATAACCTACAAGTTCACAGTAGCCCAAAGTCAGAACAGCTCACTCCTCACCAATGGTTGTGTTCACGCCAACGCGCCACCTTTCCCTAAATAACCAGTCTTGTATTCGTCCCCAGGTGTTCCTGCTTTATGCAGGCGCCCTGACCTCTACCTACTGCCCCATCACACTCTTGCTGGGACCACAGGCCGTGGACAGAGTGGTGGGGGCTCATCAGGATACTCCACGCACAAGCTCTACCTGGGCCAGAGAAATCCTCTGCCTGGTCAGCAGGTGGCGGCAATAAATTGCTGCCAAACCAACCCAGGACAGTGGCTGCAGAGGAACTTCAACCACCCATTTCTCTGGGTCTCCAAGGGTACCAAACTCACCTTCCATAGAAGGTGGGAGAAAGGCAGACACACCGTCTGCCCAGCATTTGGCAACCACCACATACAAAGAAAAGGGAGATAAGAACAAGCCACTCAACGTCTACTCCACAGCCCACAGGCAAGTCTACCAAAGGAATAAGGAAGCTCTACTAACCCAGTGCTTCCCTAGTGACGTGCAAATACATTTTTGCTGATGCACTGGCAAAGACCTTACTCCTGCAATCACACCTGCAAGGAAAACCTCCCATGAGAGTAAACCTCCCATGAGGAATCACTATAAATGAGCAAAAAACAGGCAAATAAGAGCATCAATCTGTTTTGAGATATGTAAAAGGTGTGTATGCAGAGGTGGGGAATAACAAGGTTGCACATTTCTGCTGGATTAGAAACATCTCAATGTATTCAAACCCTGACCTTGCCAACAGATCCATGACAAGGCAGTACATAGACAGACTGAAGAGATTTTGAAACTGAGAGCAAGGAAGAGCTGAAGCGTGTCTCAGTTGAACTGCAAGGGCAGAGGCAGGTTAAGGGTCTGTAGCCCTGCATTAATATCACCTGATTCTTCTATTTCTGAAACACCTGACCAGGAGCAGGCATTCCTCCATCCTTGCTTCAGAGCACAACTGCACCAGCACTCATTGCTAGCAAGAACATTTGCTTTCTCTTGGAATTATTCTCCCATGCCAGGTTGGCATTGATGCCTGGGAGTGCTAGAAACTTTCCCATTTCCTCACCTATTTCATTCTTGTAAATGACAGTAGTTTGTCCATTTACTGTAATGGGATGAAAGGTCCACAACACGGCCCTGTGTAATTACCACCAGAAAAGCATTTTTTTTTCCCATGTGAAGAGAGAGAAGGTAGATAATGTTTTAAAGACAATGGCCTGTCAGGAGGAGGGGGAAAGCCCAAACATAAACAACATAAATGAGCCCTATTCATCACATCTTATGTTTCTGAACGCAGGCTCTGGAAGGTGATGACAGACTGCTAGTAAATCTCTTGCGATGGAAGTCTATTCCATCCCAAGAACCGGGGGACTTTAATCTTACATACAAACATCCACATAACACTTCACTTAATGTGTTGATGCCAGTCTCCTGCCTGGACTGGAATATACCTTAAGAAGAAATAATAACCCCTTCCTCCCAAAAAAACCTCACTGCCTGTTGACTGGCATTCTGAAAGGCTCTGAGCAGCTCCCATGTTTGACACTATGAAGAGTAGGAGTTGAGAGTTTCCCTTCCTGCACCAGAGCAGGAAGGCAGCAAGCTGGGGGTACCTGGGCCAGAGACCAAGCTTTGCCATCAACTTCACAGCAGAGGCTTGAGCTAACAAGTACCGGCTGCATTGTGGCATTCAAACCACAGGCTGCCTTGAGGAGGAGGAAGTTTGCATCAGTAGGAGTCCCCAGAGGCGTCCTGTGTGACTCATTCTGAATTCCTCTGAGGGTGCTGGGCAAGTGTGTGATGAAAGCTGGGCTTTAGTGGGGGTACAAGGGTAGTTAATGGGGTGTAGTAGAGAAACGGGACAGGTTAGAGGGAATTTAACACTTCTGGAACACAGATGATTTACAGGGATGCACAGAGGAACACTGGCTGTAGCTCCTAAGCAAGGTATCACCATAAATCCTCTGCCCTTTTGCCTGGGAAAGAGAAGGGTGGCCACAGTCCAGCCATCTCTATGTCCAGCCATGCACTCAAATATCACCCCAGGCTTAAACCTCTAGATTATTAATGGATTAAGAAAAGACTTTATAAGCGCACATGAACTATGGACAAGATTCCTGCTCTGAAGACAGGCATGTGTGGAAGGATGAGAAAAGGGTACTTCGATACCATGGGAAGAGTGATTTCAACAGATGTCTGGAAGGCACTAGGAGGATAGGAGGGATGAATGAGGCTATAAAGATGCCAGATAGATGGAGAACGAGTAATGAACAGAAAGCTGGAAAGTGAAAAAATACCCCTATATCATTGGGTACAGTCCCAGCAAAACAGATGACTGTCACAAATGCTTCATCCACATCAGTCCACAGAACTTCTACTGGCACAATGAAGTAGACTTGTCCAAAAGCACATCGAAGTGACAGCCCAGAAGCATGAAAACAAGTAGAAATAGGTGAAAGAAAAAGGAGAAAGAGAAAGACTGCAGGCATCCCTTCCTCCAGCATTGCCTGGACAGCTCATTTCAAAACCATATTGCATTTGCAAGTGACTATTGCAGCCAAATGCGCTCTCTGACATCCTCTAAGGGCTGTTTTCAGAGGAAGACAGGCTTTCCTCTGCTCGCCATGCACTAGATGAAACCGTCTGACACACTTCGCAAGTTCAAATTAGAACCATGCTACTTACCATCAACCCCTTCTTGCAAATTCATATTTGCAAAGAGAGAGTAAACTAGAAACCCCAGGTGCTGATAATGCAGAGTTGTTAAGAGAAACTAGAGTAGGCAGGAGTAAAATTCAGAACTTGATCTACCACAAGCATTATAATACAAAATCTTTGGTTTTTTTAAGGGGGAAAGCACAAGAGCCTTGTTTAAACACAGATGGAAGTACCTAAATGTACTGCCTCTTCTACAAATGAGTTATCCAGCAGTTCAAATAAAGGTGAACTAATACTGACAAAATCAAGTAAAACTCAATCAGTGCGGGAGGAAAAAACCCCCAAAACACTTCTAAAAAAAGTTACCATGTGTAACCATGAGGGGAATCATTTTGCTTGGTAACTCCTGCCCCGTCTTCTTAAATGCAGTGAAAGTTTATGAACATTTGCAGCAGTTTCTTAGCCAACCATCATACTCTATGTCTATGGTGTTGTGATAAACCCGTGTTGTCCTAGGGGTCTGACTGTCGTCAAAGCTGGGTATCTGGATTCAAAGCTACCCGCTTTGGGAAACCCCAAATCCTCAGTATCCGTGTGTTTTTCTGTAGAAATTACTTACATAGATCTTAAATTAAATTCAATATATACCTACAACTAAAAAGTCATCACATAGGTACAAGGGATGAAACCTGTTGTTCTACAGACATTAGCCTACAATTCTATACCATTTGCTGGGGTTAAATCTTAAGAAGAGTATGGAATAACTACAGTCTACAGTTGGAGCATGATTCTCTATGAACAGCTGGAATCCTTATGAAAAGGACTTCATTCTCCTTTTATTTTGTGCATTTGTAGAGCATTTTCTATAGAATCCCTTCAGTTATACAGTTTCACAGACTGGATCAAAAATGGCAACACAAAGTTTATCACATTCTATTCAATTCTCCAGGCCTTTTTCATAAAGGTACAGTTGAATAGCTTTAGCCCTTTAGCTGTCAAATTATCACATATAAAGATACATTACTCCAGCTCCAGTGGTTTTCAACCTTTATGCTTGGCAGCCCCCAAATGTTTTTCAGGAGAGGCAAGCTCCTTTATGGAGAGAGTTAATCTACTAACAATAAACACTTTTTTTTAAGTTACCTTTCACTGAATTCTTCTTAATTACCTTAGGAGTGATCCACAGACCCCCAGGGTTTGCAGAGCACAGGTTGAGAAGCACTGCTCTAGCTGGGGCTGCCTTTTTTGAGCATTTCAGGCACTACTCACTCTAGGAGAGGAATGAAGCAACACCTCTTCCTCGAAAGGCGGAAACCTGGCAACTACCGGCGGGCTGAACCCAGGATGCCACATTCCCCGGGGGCTGCCCGTTCACAGTGCCAGCGCAGCACCTCTCTTCTTAAGTCAGCCACTCTTCTGCATGGTCCACCGGCACAAGCCAGACTGAAACACCAGGCCAGCTCAGGCATGTGCCAGCTGAAATCTTTTAAGCATCACTCAGCAGTGGTGGTGGTTGGCCTGGGTGGGAAAGGCAGCGAAGGGTGGAAAATTAACTTGGCTTCTCCTGACGCTACGGACGGGCATTCACCTCGGCTAACTGGAGGTGCTTAAAGCTCTCTGTGAAACGCTTCTCCACGGGGTCATTTATTCCATTCTAATATTGAAGCCTAAACCAGGGGAGATGAATCATCCGCTGGGGCAATCTACTTCACTCCACTGACTGTAAAAGGAGCATAAATACAGCCAAGACAAGTCACTGAATATTTAGACAGTGCAAGTTAGTGGAGACAAATTCCACAATAAGCAGGTAATTTTGACGTGACTGTAAGAAACACAGATACCTTTTCTGTGCATTAAGTGCACTGCCACTCACTTCCAGCTAGTGCTGCGCACCAAGGGGATTTCTGAGTGCCAGCAGCTCAGATGATCAGCCAGGACCCTGCCACACCGTGCAGCCAATGCAGGACCGAGACGCTGGGTTGCAGAGACATTTCCAGCGTATAAAAGGGGGTGACATGGGTGGGCCACCCTTTCCCACCTCCTTTTCCACCTCCGTGCTGAATAGTGGCTCCCACTGGAACTTGGAGCTGCTGCCTTGGCAGAAGCAGCGGCTGGCCTGAACTTCCCCCCTGCCTGAGGTAGCAGACCCCAGCTTCCCCTTAATTTGGGAAGGATAACCCCAGAGAAAAATCAAATAATCTGCTGTGAAACCTGGACCTTTAGGTACCTGAAAATGTGAATTGGTATTTTATGGGGTTTCCTGACAT
>NW_010523757.1:0-14098 GCF_000687285.1 Phaethon lepturus | reverse complement strand
TCCTGCTGACTTCAAATTCTGTATTCGAACAAGCTGACTTACTAGTGATAATGTATCGTCAGGTTCCCCTGAACATATCCTCTTTTTCTGTCTGAAATAACATCTGGGTTAAAAGGAGAAATCTGGCCTTTCATTTGGGAATTGCAGATGCCTGGAGTCCTGGGAGAGCTCCATCCGGGTTGCTGAATGTCCAAAGGTCCTGGGCAGATGCACTGCCCCCATTCAGCATACCTGACGCATTTTCAATATACCAGATTTTCTGTCCTTCTTTATAATGTCCAGGTAGTAGGCCAAGCACACTGAGGACGTTAGTCCCCTTTGCACTGCTGCTATGCGGTGCACACAGATCAGTCGCTAATACACATTTCCTTAGGTGTCAAAACGCCCTTAGAATCCAGTTCAAAATTTTGAAGTTTGGTCCAAAACCTTACAACCCTCTGCCAAAACATGCTTATAATCAGATCAAGCTTTTCTTTACAGTTTCATCATTGTCTCATTTCTACTTTACAGCTAACAAGCGAGTGTCATGGAGGCATGGGCTGTGCAGGGATCAGCAGCCACAGTCCTACTTCCCAGATGTGTTTATATGGGATTCAGTTTGTTAGCTTGATCACCAGAAGCTATCAAGGTATTCAAATGGATTGCTCCTAGGCATTACACCAAAAGAAGAGGGGAAATCTAATAAAGTGTTCATCTCTGGTTCTCAAATGAAGAGAATACCTTACAGATGCCATAAAGTGTTACAAGAACACTACTGCTTCTGAGCTTTGATCTGTTTTTCAGCTGCTACCACGGGTGGAAAAGGAGTCAACATAGTTGTTAATGTTTCTGTTCACAAGCTCTTTTGCACTCTTTGTGATGGCCCAGCTTGAAACAGAAGGGAGAAGAGGGTGCACAAAAGAAAAGGTGATAACAAGTTGACCTCCAATATTTTATCATGGAAAACAGCCTTTCACAACTGACGTGCGCAGTTATAGGCACACACCTTGGTTCAGCTTTCAGTACGGGTGTCAAGTGTTCTGGGCAATCTGGGTTTCCACTTTCCGACACTCCATTAATTTCGAAGAGCCTGAACACATCTGAAAAGTTTGGTCTCTGAAACACAACAGTGTTATGCCAGGGAAGAATTTTGCTTTTCTTTCTTGGTTTCATATTTACTTTTTTATTTGTTTACTCCAATGCTATCACTATAATGACTACTATGAGCTTTTTTATTCATTTTTCCCTTTCTGATGAGTGATCATCTGGTATTTATGAGAAGGACTATGTGAGAGACCAGTTTTAAAAGATGTGCAAACAACTGACCTAAATACTTCTAGCTCTAGAAATTCCACTTGATCAGTTCAAACGCAGTAGCAACTTCATCTACAAGAACATCAGATACCAGCACGAGAAATATCTTTGTCAAAAGGCTACAGAAGATGCCAGTCATGAGAGGTTAAATGTTTTGTGAATTCATCTTGGGATATTTCTGTGATTTCCCACTCTCATCACTAAATGACAAATTTGTGCCAATCTGGACCTCAGGAACACGCAGCGGCAGCCCCCTGCACTGGCTAAACCAGTGGCACACCAGCTTGGCAATAAATTACGTAAGAAGCTGTGTACCACAGCCCTTTGGTTATATCAGAATGCAGAACTACTGAATACGATCCCGGAACAGAATACCACAAAAAGAGTAGAGCGGTACCATGTGAAGACAAGTCACTATGTGAACGGAGCAGTGAAACTGAGCTCCTTAAGGAGAACCTTCTCTAAGGCTTAGCAATGCGGGAATGTCCAAAGCATTTCTGTTCAGCAACCTGGTCTCTTCTAACAGGCTGAACAAGTCTCCGTGCTTAATTTAGGTAAAATGTTGCCCTGCCTGACAATGGGGAAGCCCCCATCCCTCTATATATAAGAACTTTGGGTAAGCAAAGTATTTTTATGACTTCTGCTATTACTAAGCTAGTGAAGCTTAAAGTATCAATATTACACCGTTCACAGATCTAAAAATGTTTTTTTCTTCTTTTATCATTTGCTATTGGTAATGGAAAAGAAGCTCATGTGCACAATAAATATGGGCAGGTTGGAAGGTTATACAGATTATGACGCTATCCATGGATGTGTATCATGATTATAAAAAATGGACTAAAAAGTTATAATGGAAGATGTGTGAGTGAGGGGAAGGGATATGCACCTGTGAGTGACAAGACGAAATACACATATTCATGAAGTCTTCTGGAGAAGTCTTCTACAACTTGTAAGGAAAAGTTATCATTTTCTATTGTGTGTTGAACAACGAATTTAAAGAACAGTCCAAAAATGCTATAAAAGCTTCTCATTTCCTACTAAATTGCAAAGGAGTTTTAGAGTGTTTATAGAGTATGCAAGGTTTCTTCCTTTATTAATTCTAGAGAACATTAAAAGAGTGTGCATATGCACACATAAAATAATATGAAATACATATGCACTCAGACACTACTTGGTTTACTTTGTGTTACTTGTTATTTGTTTATGATTCCATTTATTTGCTGCATTGCTTGCATTTATAACCTATTTATCTTTTCAAATTCCAAAACTCTATTAAACCAGATTAAAAAAATTATCCTACCAGAGGGCATAAACATTTTCAAATGTTAGTATTGTCTCTATTTCCTGTGAAAACCATGTGTTTTTATTCTTCTTTTCCCCACGTTTTAAAGCCTGTGCAAATAGTAGTACAGAAGAGCAGAAGCATCAGCGAACAATTCCGTGTTCATACAACATCTGCTTTCTTACGGTTCACTCGAGGTCCAGAACCCACCGTCATCCGCCAATATTTTTAGTGGGCTACAAAATGATTCAAGTTAGTAACTTGAGTGCTTAGCAGCAGAGAAAAACTATAGAGCCCCACCAAAAAAATAACAACTCAACCAAAAAAACCCATAAAAGGCAGATGTGACAGAGAGGTTATTTTCCTATTAGGTCCAATGTACACCTTTCCAAAAAGCTGACGAGCTCCAACAACAGGTCAAATTTAACTGTTTTCCCAGATAGCTCCTTCTGGGAAGTGGAGTGGAACGTTCCCTCATTTATCCGTCTGCCTGGGTTATCACCACTGCCCAAAATACCTTAGTCTTTCCACAATATCGCATATTCCAAGTACGATGTTGAGAAATCTATCTGATTGGAAAGGTTTTCTTTCACCTGCTGTGGCTTTTTAGATTATGCTATAGGTATACAAATACACACACCAAGGTGCATAGAATTTACACTGCAACATGTCTAGTCAAAACACAGTACTGTAACAAGTCAGGATAGAGAAAGAGAGAGCCTTAATTCATACCACAAGAAAAAATGCCATCTGTAGCACAGAAATATTTGAGGCTAAAACAATACAGAAACTTAGGATATTTTTAAATTAAGGTATTAACTCAGAGTAATGGCTGTTTTCTCACTATTTTCCTCTATAATTACATTAAATGTACAGTTAATAAAGTGTGTACTCAAAAGACATGTTGATAAAAATTTAGAATCCTAATGGTATCACTCTAAAAAGCCTGTGTAAAGCAATGTCAAATCCATTGCCTCACTAGGCTCGGTTCTGTTGCAAATGGCATTATAAATTAATCCAGTTTTCCTAAATATGCCTTGAGGAAACAAAACCACAAATAGCCATTGTTAAGTTTTAATATAAAAAAAACACAAAAAACCCCAAAGAACAACAACAACAAAAAATCTTCTCTTCATTCTTAACCGGAAAGCAAGAGCTGTGTTTTTAACAACTGATATTGCTGAATAGGTTATATACTTAGTTCAAAAATGTCAACTTTTTTGATGCAGCTTAGTCCCACATACTAGTTTAACACCAGGCTTTCTCCTATGCCACACTCCTCTCAGCTCAGCAGTTTTAGAAAAAAAAGAAAGTTGCTAAACTTCTTCAACAACGACCTAATGAGCCTGATTAAGTTATGATTTATAATTTTCCTCGCTTACACTGTTCTTAGATCAAAATAACATCCCAAGACATTTACTCCAGGGCTGCTGATTGGGTTAAGGTTATCACTGTTACAGCTGAGAACCAGAATATTCTTCAATACCTCTTGCTGCCTCAGTTACATTTTTTAAAAAGTGCCTTATATCAAGCCAGATTCTGATCTCAGTGACACTGGTGCCAGCATAAGCACGTCTGTTGACTACAGCAGATTTAATCCAAATATGCTGGCTGTTGCAGATCAGGATTTGGCCTACTACTGCCTCTGAATTTGGAGGGTTTTTTTCCCCACTGGGAACACAGCAGAGGTTTCTACGCAAACTGTAACGAATCCTACGGATCTAACCTCCTCCAGGTAATAACCATCTAGCTTTGCGTAAAACTCAACATATAAGGAGACCTTGGCAATTCATCCTGCTGCAACCTGAACGAAAGCAAATGAAATTTATAATGGAGGCTAAATATAGCCTGCACTGGACTAAACCTCAGCACCTCCGAGCACCCAGCTTGGTACGTAACGGCAGCCCCATCGCCCGGTCCAGCTCTCAGGCCAGCTGTGCACCCTGACCTGTGCACCCATCCACAAACACTTTTGCATTAGGAATTAAAAACAAGCGTGCTAATTTAAAACAAACAGACATATCCTCTCTCTCTCCTCACTTCTTTCCTTGTGGTGGATGTATAAATGCATACTGATGGCTACTGGGATTTATAGCCTAACTGATTTTGACATTTTTAACTTCAGAATTTGAAACAGTGACTTTCTAGCCCTGGGGCAGGAGTGCTAAATGCTAAAAACTTTGGGACTAGGGAGTATTAATTTAGTCCTTCTGAGCAGCTTGGCTTCAACAATGTTCTAACAAGGGCTCAATGCTCTCCAAAACTCAGCAGTGGACGCCCAAAAACTGCAAGGAATTTTGGATCCAAAATGGAGTTTCGTGGCTTTCGTTCTTGTTTGTCACAGGTCAAATTAAGCTCCAGACCTGAACTTGAGAGAGTGGGGAGAATTCAGGTCTCAATCTGAATTTACGGTGTGATTAAACCGTATTTCATTTCTAGCTTGCAATGCCTTTTTTTTTTTTTTTTTTTTTTTTTTTGCAGTTCATGACATATTTGTATTTCAAGAAAAAAACATTATGCACGGAGCAAGCATCCTGGCATCACAAGTCATCAATAAATCTCTTTTCCATAACAACCCACAAGAATTCACTGCAGGACCCAATTGTTAAAACACAAAGCAATGACATTCTATAAGCTTTCAGAAGCATCATTCTAGCCCTTGTGGACTCTCTGAATTCTCTAAATGAGTCACTGGCCTCTCAACGGAATTGTCAAAACTTAGGTTAAGCCAGGTTAATTCCCTCCCCCCTTTAATTTAGAAGTCCAGCTGCAGCGCGTGGCTTTCCAGTGAAAAGATCTAAATGCAGAGCCTGTTCACCCCAAACAGGAAATCTCACGGGGCCCAAAGCTCACCTTTTCCTAAAAGCTAGAGATAAGCCACACGAAGGGGGAAAAATGTGATTTCCAAAGCCTCATGGACCATGTGATGTAAAGATCAATATTGCTCTTATATGGCACAAATAATTTTCTGCTGAAGGCCAAAGGACCATAGTTGAAGCTACTGCAGTTGGGGCGGGGAACAGGCAGCTGTAAGAAATAGGGGATGAGGAGAACAGACATTTTAACCGGAGCAGGGACAAGGGAGACGCCAAAAACAACCCTTCTAACCAAAGCAAGCGAGCAGACATGGTGTTTGAGATTGGGCTCAGGGCTTCAACTAGATAGGACATGGAGAGGACATCCCCTCTGTCCTGCATGATCTCCTTGGTGGGAGGTGAGGTGACAAGTACTCATTCCCTCTGTCCAAGGCTACTTGTGACAACTACAGCTTGCAGCATGGCATCCTGCTTCAGGTACCTTGCCTCTAACTAACCGCACAGTATCAGCTACACAGGAACCCCAAAACTAAAGTTTTTGCAGACGCAGCCTAGCACCAGCTAAGCCCCAGCCACCATGTGTCCCTACCTCCAAGGTCTCCAGCGCAAGCACTGAGCCATCTCCAACCGCTCCTCCACTCACAGAGACGTTGTCAGCAGCCCTGTTAAGTCCAGTTTTAAGCTTTTCAGCAGGGCTCCAGCACACGAAACTCTTACAAAGCTGCCGTGCACAGAGGGCCCAGTGGAATTTAACAGGCAGTAATGTCATGCTTTTGGGGTTTGGTTTTTTTCCTCTTTTTTTGCCACAGCTTGCTAGGCTGTCTTTTACAGACTTGTCTCTGTCCTGTGGGTTCAAGAACAGAAGACTGGAAAGGAATCCCTCTGCCTCCCTGCCACGTTATATCATACTCTTCATCAAGGGATAAACTATGCTGAAAGTAGCTCGAGCTTTTTGTGCCCCACCCCTACTCCTGCCAGAAGATCATTTTAAAACATCATTGCCTAGTTTCTTAGAAAAAAACTAAATTTCCAGGCTAAATATTTCATGTCCAGTTTGTCCTTACAAACAGGTACAGTAAATGAAACCCATGCCTTCGATTTCAATGGTCTATACAAATTTAGTTGAACCTGGCAAACTCTCTTTAATCTTCCAACAGCACTACAGTTTTCACCACTGAGAATATATCCTAAGGAGGAAAGGTTTTGTCTCAGCTGTAATTAATTCTTTTTTCAGTAATAAAAGAAAAACCTACCAGCATTTTTTTTAAGGCAAAAGAAGGAAAGAGGAAAAAAGGAAGAAGGCAAAGAAAATAAATAGTTTATCCTACTACTACTGCAGAAAAATGCTTAATTAAGGATTTTGGACCTCAAATAAAAAGTAGTTTCCAAGATTGCAGAAAAAGCTTAAAACATGATAAAAGCTAAATAGCCCGATGGCAAATTAAGAAGAAACTGAAATAAGTTTTCTTAAAGAGAAAATACAAATAATTTTAAACTGATCCCATGATATTTTTAACAGCTGGAATTGATAATGCTGAACTCAGCCATAATTCTACTACATTTAGTTTTGTATCTATCATAGTCCACAGGACTTTTCCATGAGACAGACAGATAGATATATAGGCTGATAGACAGATGGGTAGATACATAAAAAGAAAAAGGAAAAATATCATTAGAAAAGGGAACATTTTCTTGTCTGTTCTTTCAGTATGATTTTTTTTTCATTTCAATTTCTACCTTATTATTTCCTATAAGTAGAAACAGATTTTTCTCTCTTTCAAAAAATTCTTAAACAGACAACCTCCTTTGACAGTTTCAGCAGCAGATTAATCACTTTTGCAACCCACAAAAAAAAAAGTTTTCTGGAAAGCATAACTGTCTGTAAATGTAAATGACAGAATTACTCTCTCTTATGCTAAGACGCCTACACATTCTCTCACTTCCATGACTCAGCACCAGATAAAAGCTTGTGAGATAATAAGTAGCAAACTTTCCTTTAGAACAATAAAAAATGGTTAAAAACACAACTCTAGCTCCGCCTGCCCCCTCCCCCCCCAATAAAGAAAACCCCATGTGTTAAACCAAATTCTGCCAACAGATTCCCCTCCCAATGGAGTCAAGCACAATAGCCCAAAGACTTCAGAGAGGACGGGGACCAGGCTCGAGCAGCACCAAAATCAAAACACATGCAAACACGAGAGGCTTTTCTTTTTCTCCAAATGAGCACGAATAGGTCCATTTCAACAAAGAGGAATTTTATTACTGTTCATCCTGTGCCTTGCTCTAATTTGGTAGACAAATGAGTTGAAATTTTGCTCACCTATAATGAAAATTTCCAGGCACTCTAAGGCAATGAATGCACTCATGCCAAAAATCACAGAAACCTGTGGGGAAGGGAGGGGAATTTCAGTGGGACTTTCCCTCCTGCACTGTGGTCGTTGTCTGAGTTGAGCTTGTTAGAGCCAGAGTAACTTCTCCTTCAGCGAACCAAGTCAGTGGCAGACCCTTTGGACCAAAATATGACTCTTATTTTGGACAAATATTCAAAAAAAAAAAAAAAGCCAAAAAGGAGGGGCTCAGACCTCATCTAGGCTCTTTAATGCCCCTGAAAGGAACAGGCATGGTCTTGATGCCGTAACATCGCCAGCCAGCTTGCGAATGCTGCTGGAACACAGCCAGCCACCTCCTCTCCATACACTCTTGTCAGCCCCAGCACGCAGATTAAGTAAACAAAGGGTGGTAATTAAGAGAGGGCTGATTATTTACTTATGAGGCAGAGATGCAGTGGACCTGAGGAGGAAAGGGGTGACTTTCCAAGCCCCAGTACAGCCTGGAGTCCCCCTTGCTGAGTGATGGGCATTTCTGCTAAGAGCTTCCATCACCTCATGCGCCGAGTAGGTCACCATGAGCCCGCATCCCTTGGTGGCAGCTCCCTCCAGCCAGGAGCTGAAAATGACCTAGTAAATAAAGCAGCAAAATGCTGCTCGTGCCTGTCACCTCTGGAGGAAGCACAGTCCAGCCGAGGAGTACTGCAGCCCCTCCTGAGCATGCTGCTGCTGGTGGCTTTTACATTTTTCATGCTGGAAATTGCAAATTAATGGTATTAGCCATTAAAGTTTAAATCTAAAGGAAAGCTCCAGGGCAAGGCTCTGTCAAGGCAGTGGCCCCGTTAGGTCCTTAATCTCTCTGCTGCGAGGATTAATGTACTGTACCGCCTACACAAACACAGCCAGCTTGCATGACAGCATCCCGGGCCAGGGGCACGGGACTTCTCGACGGAGAGATGCTTTGAACTGAGTTGAGGTAGAATCAAACCCTTCGAAATACCTTCATTAATAAAGTGCACCTGCTCCGGCAGGACGCTGGCGAGCAGAGCTGAGGTTTCAGCGTGGTGCCGGCGGGGCTGCGGCTGGAGCACACGAGTATCCGACAGAGACCCGGGCCCAGGCGGGAGAATCCCCATCCCGGCTGCTCCCTGCCGCTGCGTAGGGAGCACTGAGCAAACGGAGCAGCATCTGGATGCTCTGGCTCAGCCGGACAGCCGGCTGCCAGGCGGGTGAAGCATTGCCACTGACAAATTCAGCACCCCTCATCTTTATAGAGCAATGTCTTGAAATTTTGGGCAGGGTCCCCCAAGCTTTGGATACTTCCCAAAGAGAGCAACCAGGACTGGGAGAGGCACAGGGAGAGGGCTCCCATGTACCCACACACCATCCCTCTTCCCCAGCATTCCCGGGGAAAAGCCCTGTAAACTCTAGATGAGAATTTGTAGGCCCAGAAGATGACAGCACTGGCCCATTCGCATTTGTGTCTCAAAACCATGCTCTTTATTTCACAAATAACAGATTTCCACGACCAAACCCGACTCAAAGCAGGTGTAGCTCCAGTGGTTTCTGTGCAGCCACATCTGCTCACACTCCAGGGCAAACAGCAAACTATTTATTGCTACTTAAAATTTATTGCATTTTTAGTCCTCCGAAATGGCTTTTGTTCAAAAATTCCTTTTAAATCCTTCTATGCTGACTGGATAAATCAAACCTGACAATTAAAACGGTAAATTGTTCAGAACCTCAGAGTTTCCACCTGAGGATCTCCAAACACTTTTGGAACTGAAAGGCACTTAATCACTCCCATGCCTCTTGCAAAAAAGAACAACAACAACAAAAAAAGCATCCTTTTAAATTCTCTTTTCACAGATGAAAAACTGAAGTCCTGGGAGCCCGAAATGGCCCACTAGGAAGCCGCTTGCCCAAAAGACTGCTCATCCAGTAAATCAGAGGCAGGGCTGCGAAGGGAAGCCAGGAGTTTCAGCAACTCTCAGTCCTCTTGTTCTCACCACTTCATCAAACAACAGGCACAGCTATGTGATCATGCAGTTGTCAGTGTTTTCCCTCAAGGGGGCTGGACAGAAGATGCTGAAAGCATTTGGTCCACATGGTATTAAATGCTAGCACTGAACATTATTGTTCAATGATGAAAATTCAGACATAAATAACTGGCTTGTTTCGAATGAGTAAAAGGATGTCTGTGTTTGCAGGAAACTCACAAGAGGGAGTAAAGAACCAGGGTGTTCCTTTTCTTTTGTTATTACCCTTTTGATTTCTTTTGTAGCAGTGTCTGGAAATAAACCATCAGACAGAGGAGCTGCTCCCGCGGCTGCGGTGGCAGATGGCAAACAGGGCTCGAGACCGGGGCTCTGCTTCGGCAGGGCTGCGTGGGGAATTCTGCAGCGGGAGGAAACAAGGCGAAATGTGCAGGCTGCCGTCTGCATCCAGATAAAGCGCTGTCTGTTGCTAGAAGCACAAGTTGTTCTGAAAACAAGAGTCAATCATCTGTAGCCTTATTTCTGTACATTTCCTGCAGGGGTCTCATGAAATAAATGAGAATAAATGTAAGGGCGAGAGTTCCTATTAGGAGCAGCCTCGTCAGCATCACCCAGCCAAGCATTTACGTCATCAGCATGCTAATTTAATCAGACCTGAGCAGTGATGCTATAAATGGATTACCATCCCAGCTAGTGTGGTTACCGAGGTAACTCAGCCCTTTGTGCCACAGATACAATCGGCTTAATGATAATAAAAACCTCAGCACAAATGAAACAGAAGGAAAAGCCTGACAGGGCTGACGCATACACGACCCTTTCTCTCATCTTCCCCCTCCCCTTCCCCAACCTCAGCCGCTTACTGCAATAAAATTAAGTGCCGCTGTGATCTGTATGCACAGCATTCCCATAGGGAACACGCAAGTAAATAGAACCCACGGAAATAATTAATACGGGCCAACAACTAATGCCGTCAGCACTACTCAGTCATTCCACCGGCCCTGAATGGGAGAGGGACACACGGACAAGAAAATGCCACACAGGCAGACTCCAAAGAGCCTGCAAAAGGCTTCAGAGAAGTAGCTGCTCACCCCCATGCAGCATTAATTATACCAACAGAGTGCTTGGGCCAAGAGCTGACTGCAACAGTGAGTTTAGTCACTGCCCACCCCTGCCGGGTGTGGGGCTTTTCCACATCATCTCCTGCTCATCGGAAACTGGAGGTGACCCGAGAGCGTGCAGCCCAAAGGCCAGGGACAAACTCAGCAGCAACGTCACCCACCGGAGGCGGAGGTGACTTGGGCCTTTGCGGGGAGGGCTGAAGTGGAGCTCTGGGCTTTCCTGTGTTCAGACAGCTCCACAAAACCAGCAGCCTACCCACCTCCCAGCTTAGCCTGGACAAGGATAACCCTTGTGAAGTGCCAGTCTTGATGAGCTGAAAGGCAGTGATACCCTTGCCTTAAAATGGACAGAAGATCCTACTCTTCAGCTCCTCTAGCTCTTTGCCCAGTTGAACACAAAACTCCCCGTGGATGCTGAATGCCACACATTTTCCTCCTCAGATGCCAAAGATCAAAGTTCTCATAGCTTTCAAGAGTTGATTTTCTTTTCCTCCTAACCAAAATCTCAGCAACTATGAGCTCAAACACTAGCATTGAAGTGCCCAACTGCCAGAGCAGCTCAGGCATTTCACCTGCCCTTACTGCAAGTCATCACCTCCTCACCTACCAATGCTTCATCTGAAGACACCAAACACTGCAACCAGATCAGAAGCAGAAGCACCATCACCTCGGGCTTGCCAGGCCCAAGAGTGGGTATTGCTCCTGTTCAGGCAGGATCTCAAGGGAATAGCATGAGACCAATAACTTTTGGTGGATTCGCCACGAGTGCAATGAATTCTCCATTGCCCGTCGAATAAACACATGCATCAAACTTGTTGCTTTGTAAATGCTAAAATGCAGCTCACGCAGCCTTTGGAAAAAATCCAGAGAGACCTCCCAACGTTTACAACTGGACATGTACAGAAATGGCTGTGCCCTTGCCTTAGTTTCACAGACCAAACCTCTATGTGTTGGTGGTGTGACTGTGTGAGGGCAGCTCATTCCACCCACAGGAGACCATGTCAGCAAGCCAACACAGCACTTTTCCAGTGACCAGAGGTACCCAAGTGTTTGGAACAGCATTAGTGAGAACAGAATAGGCATTAGTGAGATCAACTCTTCCAGAAGAAAAAGCCCTTTCTGGAAGTGGCAGAACACCAGCAAAGCCAAAGCTGCTTCTGTGCACTGTTGCATGTCCCTGCAACGAGTGATAATAGCAGATTTGTCTATAGAATAGACAAATACAGGCTCATCTCTTGGGAAATCTCACTAAATACTTTCTCACTCCTCCACTAAGCAGAAGAGCACCAGTCCCCCGGGAAGTTTATTACATACTTCTAGAGAAATAGTTAAATAGTTCCTTTAGCAGCCCTTTTAGATCAGATTACGGGAGTACACTTTTCCCTGGAAGGGAGAGAATCCTATGCAAATGACACCAAATTACTATGAAAAGTTACGCTCTTGGCTGGAAATGTCCAACTGGCGGAAAGCACGGCGCTGTGCGTCCTGATGTACGCATGCCCCCGCGGCAGCCAGGCAGGTGAGCCGCGAATAACCCAGGGAAAGAAGGCGGGGGGAGAAAAACCCCCAAACCAAAAGGCAGAGGCAGAGTGCCAGAACACGCCGTGCTGGAAACGGCGTGACTTTATGCCAAAAGGAAGCCATCACCTTTGCGTCAACGTAAAAGTCATTGCGACAGCTTGAGAGATTGTAACATTTAAGTGACACAGCGACAGCCTGATCCCGTCCGACAACCGCCACTCGCAGACGTGCCCCGAACACAAACCCTGCTTCCCTGGCTGCAGAGCAGCTGCTTGCTTAGGAAAGGCACGTACCTACGGGGGGATGCAACATGAGGAACGCTGCTCCAGGATGGTCACTCGGCCAGTTATTCTGCACCTGCCACGCCTGTGAGACTGGACTGTGGCTCCCTCCACCCTTATGGCACAGAAGGGATATGAGCAACGACTGATGGATGGAAGGAAAATAGGAAGAACAGGGATCGATGTGGAATGTTCCATTAATTTCAGTGGGAGCTACAGATGTGCAGCACTTCAGAGAAAGCCCTTAAATATCTTCGCTGCCACAACCAAGTGAAGACTGAACCACGCAGCCCCTCTTTCTCCCCTCGGGCCTTGCTCCTCCTGCCAGCCAGGTGGGCCTGAGGTGCTTACAGCAACGCAGGGCAATGCAGAACAGCCCATCCAGCTGCAGGTGTCCCGGCCACATTAAAAAGAGAATTAGGTGTTCGTTAAAATTTACAGTATACTTCTAACCTCTTTATAGTTAGGTGCTTGTTCTCTTGGCCACAAAATTATCCCTAATGGTATGCTGGGACTAATAATGGCTCTTTTGGGTTTTGTTTTTTTTCTGCCTGCCCCATGTCCTGCTTACACAATTTAGTGCCGTGGAACTATGCCAGAGTAACAGCCCCAGGCACCAATGTCTTCCTCGGGAGATGCAGAACCGTCAGTGCTGGCACTTCTTTTCCCGAGGTGGCTCTTTTTTAGGTCCCCACAGCATATCTGGAGGGGGATTCCTCTGACCCTCACTGGATATGACTTCTCAACACAGCAGGATTTCTGGCCATTTGCAAGTGGGTCCTAGTCCTGGCTGCCAGTTAAATCAAAGACCAAAAAGGAAATACTGGGGAATTTGACTGTGAAAAAAGAGTCACTAGGCCAAATACTTATTTCACCCCTTACAACTGTAATTCTGAAGTGCCACTGTGCCCCTTCCTGCTGCCCAAAGGCCTTGTCATCCACAGGCAACATCACAGGAATGATTTTGTTATTGTCATTATTAACATGACTTTTTCAGTGACCCACAAAGGTAGAGCAGCACAACACACGCTCGCCAACAGTCGTCACTCCACATATAGACTAATGCCTTTAAAAAACAAGTCTGCTCTCCGTAACCAAGGTTATTTCACTGTTTCAGGTTGCCTTAAAACGAAATAAACAAATAAAAAGCCGAAATATTTTCCCAGTTGTTGAGCTTCCTAAAGGCATATTATGTACTTAAGAAGCATTCAGGTGGTGACCATCGTGGACAGAGAAACCAGTGGCTACAGAGCTTGCTGCCTTTAGAACAGCTGCTCTGATTTGCAAGTCCCTCGGATTGCGAAGGAAGCCAGAAAACAAAACCTTCGGTAATGGCTCAGTTCCAAGCCTTTATGGACAGATCGGTGGCAGGGCACTGAATTATTCTTAGAGAGAAAGCAGGGCACCCTCAGCTGTTTGCTGTGCACAAAGGCGGCCAGCGACCGCAAGGCAGCCGGGGACCT
>NW_010523756.1:0-10100 GCF_000687285.1 Phaethon lepturus | reverse complement strand
GTGCTGTGCGGCCCCTTCTGGCGGCGCTGAGGGGCGGCTGTGCTTCAGAGCGGCCTTCTGAGAGTTTATTTCTTACCCGCCTTCTTGCCACTAGGACTCCAAGCATTTAGCTGGCTTAGAGCTTAGTTCTCAAATAAATTTTTATTTTTAACAAGGGATTTCTGTAGCAGGGGCTGTTTCTTCTCTGGAGAAGTGTGTGTCTGTGATGAAAGCGTCTCACTAGCCGGAAAGTTCAGCTTTTTGAAATCCATGTAACTTCCTTGAAGTGGAGTAAAGAGTTCCTTTTTGTGCTGTGAAGTTGTGGAGGGGTTTGATAAACCCTTCTGATATACGCCTCTATGTAAGAAGTGTTAGGTCTTTCAGATCTTTATTTACATAAACACAGATGTGTTTTGTGTCACGTAAACACAAAAACGTGTTCAGGTGAACCTGTTGGAAGTGTCTGACCGTGCCATACTTGGTACTTGCCTTACACTAAATGGGGCTGTGTATGTTTGCATGGCGCCTTGGTGGTATGTTGTTATTGGTAAGAGGTAATGATGATGAGATTCTTTTCTCTCTTTTGTGATATTTCTTTATAAGTCATTCCTTCTCAGCAGATCATTCCTTACACCTCCCTGCTTCCCCTGGCCTGTCTTAGGGCCCAATTCTGGTAACTGTTTTCTGTTCTCTTAATTCTGAAGTGGTCATTTCTATAGCTCATCCCCTTCAATTGCCTTGCTGACCTTGGTCAGTAAGATATTTGAGACCTTCCTATGAAAAATGATGGAATGCAGAAATATTGTTCTACGTGTTATCGGGGACAATATCTGCAAAGCCGTTGCAGAGATGCTAAATTTCTTTTTAATCTGTCTGGTACTCATTACAGAAGAGAAATATTGCAAAGATGTATTGTTGAGTTTTCAGTGCTGGAATACTGTAATGCCTGTGTGGGTTTTTTTTCTTTCTTTTTTTTCTTTTCCTCTCTCCCTCATAGGAAGTAGTAAGTTCACTGCCCTTTATCGTGATATCCCTGGACAATTTTCCAGACAACAAAGCAATTCATGAGGACTTGAATGCTTACATTCAGTACAGAATTAGTAACAGCCAGGAAATTATAAACAACATATCTTTAAATGGAAAAGCTGATGCAGCAATTATTGGGAAAGTGAGTAACCACCTCATCATGAGAAGCCTGGGATCTTACCTCTATTTGAAGCTCACTCTGGATCTTTTCCAAAAAGGTCACTTAGTAATCAAAAGTGCAAGCTACAAGGTTGTTCCAGTGTCTCTATCAGAACTGTACTTACTTCAGTGCAATATGAAGTTCATGACAAACTCTGCTTTCGAGCGAGCCCTGCCGATATTAAATGTGGCACTGGCATCCCTACATCCCATGACAGATGACCAGATTTTCCAAGCTATTAATGCAGGCCAAATAAATGGTGAACAACAGTGGGAAGACTTCAGCCAAAGGATGGAAGCCCTTTCATGTTTTCTGATAAAAAGACGTGACAAAACACGTATGTTCTGCCATCCTTCCTTCAGGGAGTGGCTTGTTTGGAGAGCAGACGGTGAAAATACTGACTTCTTATGCGAGCCAAGGTAAATGAAACCTGCAGTAAATCAAGTTCAGATAACTGCAATTATGTTTTATGTAATTGCTTGCAACAGTTGGTAAGAGGAGAAGGTAATGTTAAAACACAAGTATGCCTAACTTTTTCCAAAATGAAAACTTTTATATATTTAGAGGTGGACTTTACCAGAAGTGTCAGAGGTTACAATGCATGATTGACTTGGTAGAATTTGGAAATTTGCATTTGACTTTGCTACCTTCATGTGGAAATGAAAGTATTATGTTGTTATTAATAGAGCAGGATTGTTGAGAATTACTTGCAGCAACACCTTTTTTATTAGAGTTCAGGAATAGAAAGAACAGATCATTTGGGCTCTTTTAAACATAAAAATATTAAGACATTTCTTTCTGTAACTATATCCTCATGGGATTGTTTCAGTTTGTTCCATCGCACCTTCTTTGACTTAGAGAGTGTGAATTAGTTAAATCAGGAACAATAAGCTCTTACTGTACATGCACGTTCTCGCAGTCTGCATAGTCCATTTTTTTTCATATCCTTCAGGGTTTTACTTTTTTTTGTTTTTAGAAAAGAATAAATAATGCTGACATTTAAAATTGCCACCAACCCAAGACTTCTCTGTCCTTTCAAGTAGACTTAACAAAAACGGTGCAGCAGGTGGAACTACCAGGGTGACAGACGGCTTGGCCCTACTGTCTTTCGACGTTGCTAGCTGCACCCTGGGCCCACTGAACACCTGATGCACAGTGCACGCTCTGACAGAAGGTGACGTGTTGCCTAGTCATACTTAAAACTTGCGTTTGTGGAAAGTTCTGTTCAGAAATACCCGAAGATGGGGCAAGAAGCCCCCCACAAATTCGTCCCCCAGATGAGTAGTCCAATTAGCAAATGGTTAACTGTCCAGTTCCAGTATGTAGTCTGATTAATGTATAGCGTGCGATAAACCTTGTTTTCTCAGGGTTATGCCATTTCCACCGTTTCCTAGAACACTGACTGCCAACTAATGTAGATGTAGAATTACTACACACGCATCTTTTCTCAAATTTCAAAAGGATTTGGGTCTTCTGCTTCTGAAAGGATTAGGTTTTATCTGAGGTACCTGCAGTTCCTCACTGTGAGATGAAACAAGACAAAAGGGGAGCAGTATGCAACTTGGTGACCAAAGCTGCATTGGTTCGGACATCGGCCTCTTGTGGGGTGACAGCAGAGAAATATTAGGAGTGTGTTTCAACTTTGAAATTTGCCTTTTTGTGTTATTTTGTTGTGGAAAGAATTTTCTTGAGATGTAATAGTATGTTTCAGTAGTCTGACAAAGAAAGTTGAGCTATTATGACAGGCATACGGATGTGTTAGCATATTTAGTGAAAGTATAGTTATAAAAGCAGTTCCCTCTTAATCCTTTTTACTAGGAATGGACATGCTCTACTGGCTTTCATGTTTTCTCGACAAGAAGGAAAGTTAAACCGCCAACAAACTATGGAACTTGGTCATCATATACTTAAAGCTCACATTTTCAAGGTAAAGCTTACAGCTTTAATAGTTTTTATGATCTATTCATATGGATGCATCTTAGAGACTCTCCTCTGAGTTGCTTTAATAATTTGTTAGGTGCTTATGCAAAATACTTGGTAATGCTAACAAACAAAATTGTTACTTCTCTTTGTACCGATGGGATGTAGATATAGTATTTCTAATCCTATAGAGAGATTTCCTGTTCTATCATTTCTGTTAGGGTCTCAGTAAAAGGACTGGAATTTCTTCCAGTCATCTTCAAGCCTTATGGATTGGTTATAGTACTGATGGACTGTCTGCAGCCCTTGCTTCTCTGAGAAACATCTACACACCCAACGTGAAGGTAGGAAAATAAGCATTCACATATAATGCGTGCTTCGCCTGCCACTCTTGCTGTAAGTGTGATGAACAGGGAAATGAATGCGAAGAAAAAAAGCCACTACTGTGCATCTGTAACTGAACTACTTTATAACAAGTCTTCATGTACCTTTTTTAAGCTATTGTTAAAGTTCAGTTTTCCTTGATAGTTTTCACGGAAAGAAGGGTTTCACCCTGATTCTTATGTATCCACGGTCTGTAGCATAGGCAAGTGCGGGGCTCAGATGTACCACCTGATGTGCTGGGACGAGTTCAGCTGTGTTTTCTTGCGTGAGGAAGTATCAAGGGAACTGTAAAAGGGGAAATACTGTAAGGGTGAAAGGATGTAAAATGCCAGAACTTTGTACTATTATTTGAATCCCTGGATTGTGGATAGGGAAATCCAAGTTGGCAAGTTGCAACTTTAGCCAACTACTAAGCCTTTTGCTTGGAAATTTGCGTGCACGTGCACACACATGCATGCTCTTACAATTTTTTTTGAGATTGCTTTTTATGCAGTCTGGCTCTCTATTAATGGAGTCAATTACATAAATCTGCAGAGTAGTACCAAGTCACACCTTCAAAAATCCAACCGTTATGACAGCTGAAATTGTGGTGAGAGAGTTGTGAGTTTCAGGGGAGAGGTGAGTCTTGTATTAGGAATACATAGGTCAGTAATAACAATAATTTATTTAGTAACAACAATAATTTATTTAGTAACAGTTTATTTTAAACTTTCATTTTGCTGTATATGTGATAAAGTCAATGTCTGACAATAAAGTCTGCATCAAAATCAGGGAGTAGCATATGAGTACCTGAATTAAGATGTTAAAGTCTTTTAATAAATTCAGACAAATCTGAGGAAAAATTTATTTTGTTTAAATTACATTTTAGGTGAGTCGGCTGCTGATCTTGGCAGGAGCAAATGTGAATTATAGGACTGAAGTATTAAACAATGCTCCCGTGCTGTGTGTTCAGTCGCACCTTGGACATGAAGAAGTGGTGACTCTTTTACTAGAATTTGGAGCTGCTATTGATGGAACTTCAGAAAATGGAATGACAGCACTTAGTTATGCAGCCGCTGCAGGTCACATGAACATAGTTTCACTGCTGTGCAAAAAAGGTGCAAAGGTAAGCTGATGGGCAAAGATTGCAATGTTTACAACCAAGAAAAACAGGCAAAACCCTAAGAAAACTTTAGCTGATTACATAATTATATAATTAACACACATAGACTTGGGGACAGGGAGTCCAGCTCGTCTACACAGACTTCCATGAAGCATTTTCCATATGCCACTGATCACAACCCTCTGGGCTCATCTGTTCAGCCAGTTTTGGATCTACCACACTGTGCGCTTACATAACCTGTACTTCATCAGCTTGACCGTGACGGTGTTATGGGAGACAGTGTCAGAAGCCCTACTGAAGTCGAGGTAGTCACCTCGTTGTAGAAAGCTGTCAGGTTGGTTTTGCATGATTTCCCAGTTGTAAACCCATGCTGACCCCTCCCGATCACCTTCTTGTCCTTCATGTGTTTGGAAATGGTGTCCAGGATTAGTTTCTGCCATCACTTTCCCAGAAACTAAGGTGAGGCTGTTTGGCCTTTAATTCCCCAGATCTTCCTTCTCGTCCTTCTTGAAGGACAGGCGTGACATTTGCTCTCTTGCAGTGCTCAGGAGCTTCTCCTCTCCATGCCTTTCACTAGACTTTTTAACTTTGAACTTTTTTTCTTCCCCCCCAATGCAGGCTGACTATGTAGACAAGAAAGGCCAGTGTGCTTTGGTCCATAGCGCATTGAGAGGGAATTGTGATATCCTTGAATACTTGCTCAATGTGGTTTGGATAACTCCTTCCCAAGAACAAAATTCACTAAGAAAAAGCCAGGCACTGCAACAGGCACTTACAGCAGCTTCCAGTATGGGACATCGTCAGGTAGGTTGATAGTTCAAACATTTCCAGAGCTGTTTGAATTTGAGAATTACTTGCAGCTATTTTTAAAAGAGTTTTGGAAAGCAGAACTATGGAAACTTCTGGTATTTAAAGTAGTATGCATTCTTAGCGGCTGTTTTAAATGCTGCAGTTAATTATCCAATAACATTAGTTACTTCAGGATTTATTTATACGTAATTTTCTGTTTACTTTTTTCTCACTGTTCTTGGAAGTTGTCCTAAGTGGGAGTGATGATATTCTGTATCAGTGATCCACCCTAGTATGTTTCTACTTTAGGTTGATTTTTTTTTTTCATAGTATAACAAATTCTATATCGCACATACTTGCGCATGCTTAACTTCTTAACCTGATGCACGTGTCAGGTTACAGACTTCAGCTTACTTCAGCTTCTTGTCACTTCAGGTAGAAATCTGGGGTTGTGCATGTATATAAGTGTTTGTCAGCATTGCAGTATTGTTCATTAAAAGTAACACTAAAAGTAAACACATAAGAAATCCTTAAAATGCTTTAGATACTTAGATAATACAAGTATGTCATCTGTTCATTGGGAAAATAAATCTTAACCTTGATATAAAATTAATTGGTAAGTAAAGATACTTGGATAAAGATCACACTAGCCTGATGGAAATTCCTGTGTATTATAAGTGATGTGCCGAAAGTGGAAACTTAAAATTTCTTCAATAAAACCATTTCAATATTTACTTCTTTTAAATCTATTTTTTAAAATTGCTATAAGATCAAGTTGTTTACATGATTCAAACGTAGAAATATCTTATGCGCAATTATTTTATTATGTGATATATAAGCCATGACAGTCCCACAATACAAATTTGATGGTGTAAAACTATGCTTAACTTCATACGATGGATAACTCCCTCACTCTCTTAATAAAAGTTCTTGTTCGCTATCCACTGATTAAATGAAAGCAGTCAACTCCTGCATATCAGCAAAGTAGATCACGTTAACCATAAATACATACTCTTGCTGGAAAATGTCCACCTATTTTTAGGACAATAAGAAGCTTAATTATTCTCTAGCTAGAAAAAAAGGCTGGTGTGTTTCATGAATTTAAAAAAAAAAATTATTCTAGCATTTCAAATTTTAGGATTTTCCATCCACTGTATACAACACTTCTCATACAGCCTGAAAATACCCATGTCCTTTCTCCTTTCCTACTTTAGCTTTTTCCCATAGCATCCGAAACTTTCATTAGTGTGATTCTACTCCCTTACCTGCTTGCTGCAGTCTCAGTGACCGTGTCCCCCGTTAGAAAATTTGTTTCAAATAGCCAGTGGAAGTTGTTTTAATGTAATAATCTTTTACTAGCAGATGGTTACAAAACATACCTTTACTTAACAAAATAAAAACACAGCAAAACCTGATTTTTCAATTTGAGACAAGTTATAAATTGGTGTTTAGCAATGTATGTTTAAACCATTCGGTGAAGAAATTTTGTAAAATGGCAAAGATACAAACAATATAAAAGGAAAAACATAGGAATCCCCATTTTACAAGATGTATGCAAATATTCTCTTTTTTTGCCTTCATTTTAGACAACATGGAATTTCCTCACTGAAGCTGGGATGCTTTATTTTTATTTTTGGCATTATTTGTCTTGATTATTTGTCTTGATTATGTAGGTCACACAGGAGCTCATTAAATCATAATCATGTAAGCCACCCTGAACCAGTTCACAGAAGGGCACTGGGCTTTTTTTAAATTACTTTCAATAACATTCAGTCATCTTCAAGTCATACTAGAAATCATACTGAGCCTGCTTTGCTGGATGATGAAAAATACTAATTTTCTTTGATTCCTGTGCATTGAGAGAAGCACTCTCACTTGCTCTGAATCTCTTCTCTGTTATTGTATCTTGCAAGTGACAACTGATGGTTTTTGTGACTCCCCACATCTCTGCTGTTTCTGGCAGGTGGTTTGTTACCTCTTGACAACTGAAAAGGAACATGAAGTAGACATCAACGACACAGATGCCTTGTGGGGAGAAACAGGTATTTCCTTGCTCATATTTTCCCGCATTAGAGTTGCTTACTTAAGAAGTAAGAGTTTTTCATTTTGATTTTCTTAAATTTCATTTTATGTGATAGAATTCATGGGGAAATACCAGGTTTAATAATAAAATGCAGTTTATGAGTCTAGAGTTCTTAACTTAGTAAATCTACTTGTCTCATGTATGGAGGAGTTATTTTATATCAAAATTACTGTAAATTACTGACTTTGTAATGAAATTGAAAATTGTGGCAATACAATGCTTCAGGCTTCAGTGTAGAATTTCAGAGAACTTTTTTTTTTCTTTTAAATCTTGTTTGTTTGCAAGAAATGCTAGGCAATTGCATCATTTATTCTAATTAGGCAGTGGATGAAGAGACATGCCTTTGTATGTATGGGAAATGCCAAATATTTTTTTTAAAAATGGACTGTAAACTGTGCAGCCTGTAGATGAAAGTCTTCCTGTTTTACCATGAGCAGCATCTCGATTTCATTTACACAGCTGAGATTGCACAGGCAGGTGGGAAAACAGCCTCTCTTCATGATCCTCAGTAGCCTCTACATCCTGGAGAAGCAAATGTTCTTTATTCCTATGCAGATACAAAACTCCTGTTGCAAATCCAATGAATTCCAAAAAACATACGTCTGTTTCTACATTAGTTTTGCTTTAATATTTTCTTGTCAACATGTTGCATTGAAAATCGTGCTTACTGTATTGGGAACATTTGCTCATCCAACGTGTGCTTCCTTACGCAGTCCTAGCTTGTGATGGTGGTGAAGGCCTGAGGCCAGAGATGTACGAGCAGTCCTCCATGCACTTCTGTGCTTCCTGGGACCCAGAGGAGTAAGGCTGGGACAAGAAAACCGGGCAGAGTGAGTCAGGATAGCCGCAGGATTAGCATTACATGAAATACTACTCCTCAGTTATTGGATGTAAAAAACTTACGTGGAGAGGATGCTAATTTATATGCTGCTGGAATCTTCCAGTTCCGCATGTGTGGGTGAAGTTAACATTTGCATTGCACTGCATGGCTGGCAGATGGAGTGAGGAGCGGTGTGTTTTGTGAGTGCCTGTTTTAAAACGGGAAAATCCATCGCACCTCGAAACAGCACAGAACAACCTTAACGATCGTTCTTTTTCGTGTAGTAACACGTTCAGGAACGGCTTGTTTCTGTTCTTACGTTTGTACTGCTGTTACCTCCCTGAATCTTAAGTTGGTTCTGCTCATCGTGGAGGCTGTTCCTGTAGCATTTTATATTGTGAGTCTTTTAGAGGGCAAGACAGCTAGAGATTACCATTGCCATTCCCAGCACTTTATCCCATTAACGTAGCTGAAGTCCGTATCTGTATGAAGTACAGGTTCAAGGCAAGTTAAATAGCAGCTTAAAGTGGAGATAAAAAAAAATCATGTAACACATGAAAAGAGAGGATGGAGGGGTGGGAGACTGCTAAGCCTCTTTTCTAAATTTCCTTACTTTACCCTTTTCAAAATCCACATTACTGTGTCTTAGTTGGAAAAGACAATCTTAGGTTAAAGACATCTGCAATGTTTTTACGGCCTCGTATGTTCTGTACAGGTTAGCTGATTTGGAGCATTTACTTACAGTCTAGAAAAAGTGATAGAAAATAGCATCATTTTGGCTGCTCTCAACTTCTGCAGAGCCTCGTTAGGCAGATCAGAGGGGATCCTTCTGAGTAGAATAGTTGGAACTCCTGAGGCAGGGTTTAGTCCTGATGTTGTTTAAGCCGACAGGAGGAATCGTTTCATCTTCTTATACGTGGATAAGTTACAGGGAGTTATATTGTTGCTGTAATGTTCGTCATATCACGAGGTAAAATGCTGGTACCGACAGAATACAAAATTTTTTGAACAGAATAGTTTATTTTGCCTTTAATGTTGATATCTCTAACAGTTACTTTCCAGTTGCTCAGATGTAAACAGTTGAGGTAGCTGTAACACAGCGAAATATCAGTGAGTGAAGAGTGAACGGTTAGATATTATTGTTTAAAAAATAATGAATTTACTACTTCTTGCAATGTTTGTAATTTCATTTACATTCAGCATCCATTGGAATTTTTAAAAATTCTACTTTATTATGTTTGAAAATGTTAAAAAAAAAAAAAAAGAGTAACAAGAAATTCACAATTTGACCCACTTCTTATGGGAAAATACACAGTGTTAGGGTTTAGAAAATGGAGGGGGGAGTCCTTTGCAGAAGTTAGCACGTGACCTCATTTTCTAAACAGTGTTAACATTACTGGATGATGCTTCAACACAAACAACAGCAACAAAATTTTTAATTTCAAGCTCCATTTAAAACACACAATAAGTTGATGTGAGCCAAATGGAAGAGGGGAAAAAGTCATGATGGGGAAAATATTTTATTTTCAAGCTTCAGTGAGTGTCACTGTGAAAAACAAGGAGTATAACAAGCTGGAGGAGAGGGTGGCGAGTTGTTAAAACACGCAGCCTTACGGCAACATTTCAGTGTTACGGTACTGAGTCAAGTCACAACACATTAGTGCCGAGTGTGTGGAAGTTACCTGCTTTCTCATAAGCCGTATGTTGTGAACAGAGATGCGCAGCAGTTTGTATCTTACGAATGTCTAAAGTAAAGATCATAGCAGTGGCTTTATGATTACGCTACCTGGCCAGACGCGCTGCTCCGTGGCGCCGGGCTGCCCCGTCGCCGGGCCGC
>NW_010523755.1:0-15370 GCF_000687285.1 Phaethon lepturus | reverse complement strand
CCTAGTGATTCTGTGATTCTGTGATTTAAAGTAATGTATACTCTCCTAAATCAAGGCATTATTTGAATGAAAGCATGTATATATGTTATTTACATATTAAGAAAAAGGATTATAATTATCAAAAAAAACAATGCAAAAAGCTGATTATCTTCATGCAAATATCAGCTTGTGATCGTATAGATTTATTTTAACTGAATGATACCCACTCATAACAAAACTATATGTAGAGAATCCTACACTTTCAAAATAAGGTGATTTTGATCTAGGAATACTTACATCTTGAAATTTAGTTATCAAAAATTACAATGAATATTTTCTGATATAATTCCCTCTGATCTTGAAGTTAGAATGTATTCCTACAGTAGAATTTACTCATCCTAGATGTCAAATAGTCCAAATAAAAAAGGAGAAAAAGAAACAAACAAAAGAGAGCCTGAAATTTAGAAAATAGTTGTATGTCAAATCCATCAAGTGAAATAAAACATAGATGTAAAAAATACATCTTGAAACAGTAAGATTTACAAGAATCCAGGTTTAGCTGATCTGTTAAATATATATGACTCCTGTAAAACTTCCTTTTCACATGACAGGACACTATTAAAGTGAATGATCTGATAAGAGTTTGTACAAGACACCATTCTCATGCATTCTCCTGTTGGATGTGGCAGAGTAAATGGCACGGCTTTTCGGTAGATTTCTTTGACGTTAATTCTGTAATAAGAGATATTATCATTATCCACTGCACAACATGCAAACACCAACAATTGCCAATAGCTATAGGGGAAAAGAAAGCTTGGAAGAATATGCCTTATCTTAATTACATCTCAATCCTTTTAGAAATTCATTACCTGCTTTTTTACACTAAGAAAATAGCTTTAGTATCAGTAACACTGTGCCACTTGTTATTCAAACCATTTTTAAAGAGAAAAGATAAAACAGAAGAAATGGTAACACATTTTAAATCTTGCAGACTATCCAACCTTTTTTATCTGAAAGGTGCTCTTTAATTCTGGAGATCTTCTATTATCCCTCAGCCAGAAAGGTCACAGGTGAATGGCATGAGACTTGCTCATCCTCCAGGCAATGAACATATTACCTGTCTTTTCTACTAGCCTCTACACAGCAGAAAACAGATTACTAAACTATTTTAAAGAGAAATATTTTTCTTGATCTTCCTCTTGATTATTTTGGTCATTCAGTGTAATTAATCCCACATTTTCTCGGTACATCCTAGCAGAAATTGACAAAGAACTGCAAAGTCGCAGGATATAGGGGTATGATTTATATACTAAAATTGAAATGATGGTTGGAGGTTTTCAGCTTCTAGTTATAGAGATTTTTTGAATCAGTTAATCATCCATGTTTTCCAGATAGGTTCATCAGATAATTCTATCTATTATAGGATGAACAGAACAGTGTATTAACTTCTTATCCCTACCTGAAAAAGTATTTAAAAAAATAATTAGGGTTATTATTTCAAAGGCTAGTATATCTAGTCTGAATTTGTATAGTGACGGTGCTCCCATAATCAAACTCATGAAAAGAGAGACTTTTGGAATCATTGAAGATATATTTAAGCAGTTCAATTGCTTATGTGAAGACTGTTGTCTTAGTTTTGTTTTGTTTAATAGAGCTTTGTCAGCAAACAAATGAAGTTAAACTAAACTAGATTCTTTGGAATTAAATAAAAACAATATGTTACATTAACCAAAAAAAAAAAAAAAAAAAAGGACAAGTTACCCTTTCCAGGCTGAACTTCTAGTTCTGGAAATACATACTTTAATTCTTGATATTTACCAATATATATTTATCAATGTGTGACAACGGCCATTCATGGAATAATGACTTCCTCTTTGGCAGAGGAAGTCAAAGTTGGCACACACACCATGTGCATATACTGTACAGCAGACAGCAAGAGGTTCACCATGACTTCACAGGGGAAGAAAGTCTCTAAATGCTTAGATAATTCCAACAAGCAGTAAGACTTTCCTTACATTTCTCCAAGTTTGCTAAATAGGTAAATAAGACATCTTTATTTTAAAGAGGAAATGCTAAGGTAAAGAAATGTGAAATAGTTCCTTTCAGGTAACAGAAGTTATGTTTTCTATGACCTCAGTTTCAAGAAAGGGAAGCATGGGAATCTGACCAAAAGGCAGTATTCTGATCGTATTACCAGGACTGTATTGTTCACAGCAATATGTAGCATGCTTTGCAGCGTATACACAGCCAAAGCAAGTTAATACCTTTGGTCTTCCCAGATTCTTGTGTTTAGCTTACAAAACCTCTTCCTTACATACCTCATCTTCATACCACATACTGAACGAAGATACTCATAATCTTTCTCACCACACTGAACCTCTAATGTAACCCTATACTATACCATGCATCACTGTGGCTAAAGCACTTCTGAAACACAAGTCAGCTTGTTGAGCAATTGTCTAGCTGACTATATGAAGTTGTACACACATTCCCAGAAGCTGAGTCCTAGTTCATGACATGGAGCACTAGAAAAAAAATATTTTTTCAGTGTCTATACATTACGCATTCATGGAGCATTGCCACAGTCATGTATTAATAGTTGACAATAATTATAACAGGGCAAAGAATTAAATATATCACTGTTATGTATTGATAGACAGATGAATTCAGTTTGTCATTGCCTAAATGCACTGCATGAATAAGCTGATCTTATTTTTGTAACTTTAGATATGCTTTAATAAACATTGCTGTAAAACCCAGAAACCTTCTTATTACAGTTAAATAATCTGTAATTGTATAAGAAAGAATTTTTTAGTGGTTTTAATTACTTTATGATAAAGATATATTGTAGAGCATATACTTTTTTTAAAAGGTGAAATTGTCTCAATAATACTGCATGCAAAATGCTAATAGCAAACAGATTCCATGTATGGTTAGAATGAGATAAGCTGTCATGCAATATGTGAGGCAGTTTTCTTCTTTTCATTTTATCGTGTCTTGCAGAGAGTTTTAATAATAACCCTTTGGGATAATATGCAGTTCAGTGTTTAAATACAGTTGCCAAAAAGAAAGAGAGGGTTCACTTTTATTCACCAATAAGGAATAGCACATACTTTATTGTGTGTTATAAATGTGTAAATGTTATTAATTTTTCAGTACATTTTCTAGGCAATGATATATTCATAATCTTTTTTAAAAATGTGGTTTTGACTGTACACAAAATATTTTCTTCTTTAGTTTTATTCATGTATCCCTTTCTTAGTTCAGGGTTCAATGAACATATGAGAGATTTTAGGGCTGAAATTACCTAAAAATTGTAGCCTGTCTGTCTTAGAAATCTGCTTTCCATGAGAGACTGCCTGCTCACAAAACTGATTCCTGTCATCCATCTATCACTTGCATCAATCTTCTAATGGAATAGATTAACTCATCACTAATATTTTGATGACATTCAGCTCTGTCTTTACCCTACTGATTCTATCGGGGCCAATATACTTCCTGAGGAGTACTCAGATTCACAAAATGTCTCAAAATAATATCTGCTGGATGGGGTTTCTGTAGATCGATTCTATTAGTTCCAGTACTATCACTCCTTTTGTGATATATAGCCACCCCTTAGGTGTTGTTAAACACTTAACTACAAATACTGATAAAGGCTATGGTGAGACCTTATCCAAAGCTCAATGTAATCAAACAACCAGTGTATTTTGGGAAGCATTTTTCCCTAATTTTATCTGCATGATTTCATACCTCTAAGTGAAGTCTAAGCTTGCTTGAATCTAAGTACGACATATAAATTTCAAATAAATCTAAATATGGTCATGTTCTCCAAAAAAATTGTTTGGCTTCTGAAAATAGTGTCATACAGTTATAGTAGAAGCTTCATATGAAATCTATGTTCCTCTCTTCCTCCAAATCTGTGCAGAAAATTAGTTTGAAATTTCCCTGAGAATCATGAGTTTTGGCAAATTGAATTTTCAAAAAAATTCAATAAAACAAAAACATAAAACAAAACAAAACAAACCCAAAAAACCTCAAAAAAAAAAAAAAGTTTTGCAGAGTGCATTGTTTGAAGGTGGTTAATTCTGAAGCACCTAAATTTCCTAGTGAATTAGGAACGGAAACTTAACACAGTACTGTATTTTAAGAACCAGACATGTAAAAGTGAGGATTCACAGTTCCTCTTTCATAACCTATTTTTGGGGTTTATCTTCAAGTTTTCATTAGAAGATACAGCTGATCAGATAAAGCTGTCATGACACCGCAGTTCTGCTCTCTGCATAATAAACAGGTGTTCAAATAAGGTCCTTTTGCCTCACTCCCACTGAATTATCATCTTTGAAACATTTTGATTGAACTTAAGAGGACAATAATAAGCTTTACTGTCCTTAAGTGAACAAAAGAACCACAGTACTCAAAGTGTCTAATAGAAACACCCACATATCCTTGGGTTTGCTGTATTACAGTCACTTGCAAGCTTTGGTCTTTTACTTTGTTCTTTTACAAGTAGAAATGCTGTGATCTGGGGTCAAAGGTTCTCTGCTTTCAGATATGACTGGGTAAAACTGGATATTAACTAGCTGCATCATATAAGCTTCCTGTTGCTGGTGGGGAAGAAAAAAAAATTAGGAAACATACATATATTGCGTTATTAAATACACCAGTCCTCAGTCTGGTAGACCATCTCTAGTTCTGATAGTCATTTGGACTAGTTATTGAAAAATGTTGAACAGGTGATTGAGCAGAGAGGTTCCTCTTTTCTCTTACTAAATTATTATGAGTTTGTTTTCACTCAGTATTTTTTCACAAATCCCTTCTTTAGTCATTTCAGTCCTGCTTGATTAAAGTACAGGAAATTCACACAAGTGTTTCGAACACAATGTGCACCTCCGATTTTTTTTCTCTACTTTAAGATCAATTAAGAAGCTCCTAAATCTACTCACAAGTACTAGAGGATATTAATTTACAGAGACAAGGAGTTCACTCTTTTTCAACTGAGGTATTACTAAAGGTTGTGTGTTACTTTGATGAAGGTTATTTGGGATAAATACAAGAAACAATTATGTTCCCTCATGGCACTGAGACGCTGAAACTTTAATCTTCATTCCCTACGTAACCTCATGGAAAAAAAATAAGAAACTATAAATCAGAAATTGCACTGTAGGAGCAGAGAAGTGTGAGGAGCTGGAGCCTGAGGGGGCAGAAAGATCAGGAGAGATGACAGAGAAGAGGGAATGAGCATAATGAACAACAGCATGATAGCATTATAAGTGCCTACAAATGGAAGGGAGAACACTTACCTCCTTGATAAGAAATGAAATTTATTCACATGTTGTCCTGGTTTCAGCCAGGATAGAGCTGGTTTTCTTCACAGAAGCTAGTGTGAGACTGTGTTTTGGATTTGGGATGAGAAACTGTTGATAACGTGCTGATGTTTTGGGTTGTTGCTGAGCAGTCAAGGACAGTCCAGCTTCTTGTGCTGGCCTGCCAGCGAGCAGGCTGGGGGTGCACGGGGAGCTGGGAGGGGACACAGCCGGGACAGCTGATCCAGGCTGGCCAAAGAGATATTCCCTACCATACGACGTCATGCCCAGTACATAAACTGGAGTTGGCCGGGGGCGGAAATCGCTGCTCGGGGACAGGCTGTCCATCACGGGGGGGTGAGCAATTGCTGTATTGGGCATCACTTGTTCTTGTACATTCCTTTGTTGGTATTATCATTGTTGTTCCCTTCTTTCTTTCTGTCCTATTAAACCGTGTTTATCTCAACCCACGAGTTTTGTTCCCAATTCTCTTCCCCGTCCCACTGCGGGAGGGGGAGCGAGCCAGCAGCTGCGTGGTGCTTAGTTGCCGGCTGGGGCTAAACCACGACACATGTGTTATGAATCTCCCACATATATGTGCAAACTACAGATTTTCTCAGGATACTATTCATAATGTAAAGTTGTTGACAAATAGATGCATCTATTTAGAGGACCAAGAGCATGGGAACAAAATTGCCAAGGACAGTGAGGGTTGGCTGCTCCACAGGAGGAGGTAGGCTGGCAGCTTATCGCGGTAGCAGGGCAGGAGGGAGCAGTGCCTGCACCAAGGAGTAGGGATGCAGAACAGCAAGCCTGGGTCAGGAACAGTTATCGAAAGAAAGATCAGATCAGACACAGTCCACTGATCACCCAACAAGGCTGCAGTGAAGAGGCAGGTCTGAGGGCAAGCCAGGAAGCCAAACAGGTGAGTTGCATCTCTTGTTAAATGATATTCAGGCATCGTTTGAGGTATGCATTTCTGATACACATTTGCTACATACAGCAAATATATTATGACTTCAAATATAATCTCTTTTTTGATTATGATTTCTCCTGAAATAGATCAAAAGTAGGTGGTCATCTTATATACAAAGCCTCAAAATTGAGAATGAGTTAATCTTCCATCGGCATGTGTCAAATAGTTACCCTCACTCCCTGTAGTTATGTGTGTGCATGTTATGTGTATAAGTGAATGGGATGGAGGAGAGAAGAAAGCTGTGTGGAATCTAAATGGTGATTTTACATAAGTAGAGACGTTACAGGAGTGCTTCAGTTCACATTTTCCTTCACACAAGTAAGTCATAATATAAGGTACCTATGCCAGCATCTATGCCAGCATGGGTACTCTGTTGGGATGTCAGCCTATTTCAGTTAGTTGAAATAGGAAGATGGGAGCTACCTATCATTCTTTCTACATCTCTTTTCACTAACATACGTATCATAACATAAATAATGTCACTTAATCAAGACACCTTGTTGGTCACAAACTCAATTCAATTTACATGAGTTAAACATTTAAATAACCATTATCTAAATGTTATGTCTTAACATTATAACCACATGCGTCTACCTTATTCCACTGTGCTAAAGTATTTGTGACCTTAAAGCATTGTGTCAACACCTTAATTGTCATTGACAAGGCAATTTTCTGCCTGGCATTGTGTAAAACAGACAGAGACCACCAGCCATGAACTTTTAACTGCCATGTTAATACTTCTAATTATAACTGGCAGCATGATTAACTAGAATATTGCCTCACAAAAGTGTCTTGTGTTATTATTGTCCCACCATAGTAAAGGTTTGGGGTTTTTTTCATTCCGTTTAATCAGTAAAACATATTCTTAACGTTTCTCAGATAATACAGGTTTTTATTATTCACTGTGCCACAGTTGCGCGTCTTTTTACCATATTCCAGTATGGTGTATATTCCAATACCTCCACTTGCCCATTGCTGTCTTTTTAAAAACTAAAGAGTTTCAGAACCAAGAATAAACCAACATAAACATTCAAATTCAACACCATCTTTAGCAAAAGTACTTCTGGTTTATCATTTATGCTAATTATATGTTATCACTCTTCTCATGAATCAAAACAAGGCAATGAAATTAATAAATTTAGGTATTTTAAATTTAATGTAAAGACAGGTGTAAGTAAATTGAAACTATAATTATCTTCACTAACTAAAATTCCTTATTACTTTGCCTGAGTAACTAGTCTACGTAATGTAAAGACAGGAAATCTACCCCTTAAGACAGTGATTGCTGTGAATTTAGTTGTCCCAAAGTATCAAAGTAGCTTTAGATCTAAAACAGTCTCCATAGCTAAAAGCTACCTGTAAAGTCCTTGCCTCTTTGCCAACCTCCTTTCTCTTCTGGAGTTTCATTATCCTTGACATCAGATGAAGCTCACTGTGAGCTCTGCCATCACATCTGCCAACAAGTGAAGCAATTTTAGCAGTTGTACTTCAAGATATTCCAGAATAATTATAAAATATGTCTATATGAATCATATCCTTAAATTCCTACTCTGTTTTCACTCATCCTTTACTCAGTCAAACTCCTATAGGTTTGTAATCTCTAGAATTTGGACAAACATGCAACGTAAGTTGGTTTGCTTCTTTTCTTCAAATGTTTACCTATCTTGATTAAAAATTGATCTTACAGTACATAGCATGGCTTAGACTTTATATATCTCCGTCTCACTATGGAAAATATTTGAACTTCTATATCAGAAGAGTTTTGAAGAATTAAGGATTTTAATATAAATTATTTTTGATTGACAGTTTGATAAGAAATATCAGTATTGTGGAAATTCAAGAAAACTGTCATATAAGCTATCTTTCTGTCAAGGTAAACAATGTTGATTTTAAAAAGGTAGTCACTTATGATTTTTGGAATTAAAACTCATCAAGCAGTGCACCTGATCCACTACGTATGGTGAAAGGAATTTACTGTTGCTTCTCAGTATTGAAAAATTTCATGCTGTCATTGATTAACCTTTAAAAAGAAAAATGCAGCTGGCTTATGGGTAAAAGCATTTTTTCCCCCTCACTTTCTCCATTAGAGTTCACTGCATAGTTTCACAACACTTTTTAAAGTCTGCCAGAATAAATCAAATGTTCAGTTGTCACAAGAGCACAATGATCTGATTGTATAAACCCTTGATTAACACTAATGCTTCATAACCATTAATTTCAGACGAAGCAGTCAATAGGGCATGTGGTAGCCTACTAACCATGTGTATTTTGTCTAAATGATTCCAGGTATGGCCATCGAAGATTACTACAGCAGCTAAGGAGGTGCACAGTCTTTCCTTTTTTTTTTTTTTTTCCTTTTTTCTTTTTCCTAATCACAAAATAAAACACCTATCACACTTTTAACAAGTTGTCAGTATACTCCTGATCTTTCATTTGAGAAGGAAGCATACATACCTAGGAAATAAAGACTGATTGCCAGATTACCTGAAAAATTAATCTATCATTTCATGTAGTGCATGATTACTTATTGAAATTTGACACTAACTTTTGTTACTTCATCTGCCAGTTGGAAGCAGTATTTTTTCTATTTCACTTGTGCTTTTCTGAATCATCTCTGATGCTGTATTCTTATATTGGATTTCAACAAAATAATGCAATGCACTTCATGCGTAGCAGTCTTTCTCTTATAGTATTAAAGGAATATAAATCAACTTGTCCAGAAAGCAAGAGATATCTCTTTTACAAGAACACAGTGTAAATCAGTGAAATTCACTTTTTAGGTAGAAAAATAAGCTGCAAGACAGGTAGAAATGTTAAAATGTCATGACAGTATATCTGCCATGATATTTAATTAGAAACAGAGCAAAGATTATCATTAAATGAATCAGAAATACCTCTCTGAAATATTTTTTAATCAATAGAAAAGGATTTTTGATTTTTTTGCTAAATATGAAAAATGTCTGTATCCATATATTTGTTAGCATGTATTGTAACCAAAGCTAATTGCACTGGAACCATTAGTGGAAAACTAATGGGTAGATTGCTCTTCCAAAGACATAAAAAAAGAGTATTCCATCTGGAAACTTGTCTTAATTAAACAGAAAACGCTATCAGTTTTGCAGAATTTTCTTCTGTCTTGAAGATAATAATGTGTATTTGCAAAATAATACACAAATTAAAATTGTATTTGCCAAGTGTTGTACAAATGAACAGGCCACAGCTCACCCAAAATCAAAACAATTGTCAATAAGTTTTACAAATAAAAATATAGTTCTCAAATTCTAACATAAAAAACAAATGTGAGAGAGAAATGTTTTCTCTAACTACTAATTACATACTTTAGTAAACTTGCTGTAAAGCTGAGGCAGATGAGGGAAAATCTGTCCCTATCATTTCCATTTTTTTTTTTTTTATTCCCAGGGAAATAGAAACTTTTTAAAAGGCTACTTTTCTATGGCTTGCAAGTCTTCTCTTTATTATAACCAAGTGTGAGGTCAGCCAGGGGACCTTTTCTACATAAAAGATTTTTCTCTGTTTCTTGAAGGAAGTTATAAACTAGGTTTATTAACAAAAGTAGTAGCAGCATCTACAGTTCTACACAACTATTCTATAATTTCCATATTATTGTGTGAAGTTATTCATGTGAAATGGCTTATAAAATGTTTCAAGAAATAAACTGCTTAGTATTCAATATTTACTTATGTTTTCTGTTTCTGAAAGTTCAAACTTCACAATATTAATACTTGAAAAACTAAACAAAGATGGTCCTTTTTACATTTGGAATTAATTTTTTTACCATGTTGTAAGAAAATTTCATTCAGACTTTCAAAGGCATAACTATCCAGAATATTTTAAAACTGACTACAGTAAGCTTTATATGACTAATCTGAAAAATGTCGAAAACTTATTTTTGTGAATGCAATTCTCCTATTTGTTTCATTAAATGCTTTCTATTTATTTTTCTAGCTTGCAAACTAAACCTAGAGCTACATAGGTAATCTAATTTTTCCTGCTTCTGAATAATTATCAGTAATAAGGATTAGTTAGTTGTTTTTCTGTCCTTTACAAGCACCTGTTCTGTTACATGTATTCTGCTTGCTATCATCATTTACTAGTAGTTAATAAGGAAATCACTTAAGAATGGACTTTGACATTTCCATGATTGTTTGTTTTAATCAATACTGTCAAGATTCCAGTAATTCATTTAAACAGTATAAGTAATCTGAAGAAGAAATGCAGTGAAAAAAAGATTGCTGAATACATTGCTTCAATTTCCTGGCAGTTAGTAATTTGTTTTCACTGAAAATTAAGTTCAAAAATATCTGCAAATACATAAGCTTATCAGGTAAATTGCTAACTGACTTCATGTCTCGGGTAGAAATCACATATATAAATGAAATTGAATTAGATTATCGAAACAATTTTAGTTAAAGATTTATGTAATATACAGTATAGAGAATCACTTGTGTTTCAGTTCTTAGGTTATTTGCAGTCAAAATATTTGGGACAAAATTGCTTGGGTGTGATTTTAAGTTAGACAGTTACACTTACTTTTCTCATGTTATTTTATTTGCTAGCATTTACATGTAGAAAAGAAGTAAGAGTGTTTAAGATAATTGGAGGATAAAACCAAATCTATTTTTTTAAATCATAAGGAATTAACAAAGTGCAGAATGACAAAAAATGCTTGACAGTAGAGAGGATGTACAGATATAGCTATTTCCATGAAAGATGTTGAATCTTCAAATGTTCATCACATTGTTATAAATGCACTTTGGAAGATGATAAATAAGGAAGAAGATGGCCTCACAAAACTATTTAAATAAGGCGATTTGTTTTTTTCCTTTTTTTAGTGTTGAATGGATTCTTCCATTCCACCTGAACTTTTAGTTAAATGGATATAATAGCATTTACTTCTTTGAAAGGTGGTCCAAAAATTTCTAAGAAACTTTGTTTAAAGAACAGCTGTTCTTCCTCAGGACATTTAAATTTTATGTATGTACACACAGACGCAAGAATATTTGTATGTGAAGTTGACTTCACCTAGGAGAATTAATTCTCGTCTAATGGTGAGGGCCTTGTACTGTGGAAAAATGAAAGACCATATTAAAAAAAATCTGTGTCAGTACACTGCACATTCATTATTCTGCTGCAGTTCAGATTTGTTTGGATATCTATACCTGGCTAGACTTGCTTAGACTTGCAACCACTATACAAATTATATTACCAACGTCCTTGTGGCAGCAGGTCAAGTATCTAAAGGTTGAAAGGATACAAGGAATGAATTTGACCCTCACACTCAATATTCTTATATATATACATACTTTAAGTCAATATGGCAGAGAAGTCTTATGGCATCCCAGCGTAGTAGTACAATATTGTACACCAAGTGCCCTTGTTAATAGGCAGTTTTATAGATCACTTATAAGTATGTTTAATCAACTTATTTTTTTATCTCATGAACTCTGGCTGTAAAAATAAAAAGCACATCCTTTGCAATGGTTCAGGTCCTTGTAAAAAAACACAGAAGTGTTAACATAAATACATCTTGTCAAACAAATAGCTTTACAGATCAGGTCTGTGGGTTGATTACAGATGACCAGGTGGAGTGAATGCTACTTCCACCAATGAGCAAAAATATTCCATGAACTCCAGTGGGAGGTATTCTGAGTAACTATATGTTTACCTAAATAAATATATGAGTTTGGTATAAAGATTAAGATTCTGATGTGGAACAGCAATTTATTCCAAGGGTAATTACACTAAAATCAGTAGGAGTCAGACACCCATTTTTCAACATATGTATATCAAAAACTCTCTGCAATCTATCATCTAACATATATTTTTTTACCCTAATACACTTTCTCAGACCTGGGTAAGCACTACATACATCATATGAGATTTTCACCATGGAAATTAATTACTTGAATATGTATTTTTGAGAGGGCAACTAGTCTGACTGTTTACACAAATGCATTAATTACATTTTCTTTCCATCAAATGTTTTACAGTGTTTGTCAATCATTTTTCAAACCTGTTTTCATTCTCCCACTTCAGCTCTGGAGCTTTGTTTGATTTTTTCTGGCTGTACTTTCCCTGCAACTCTTTCTCTGCCTTTTGCTTTATTGTTTCTTCTGGCTCTGTTGATTTTATTTTAGGAAAATAATATATCAGACGTACTGTGTATGTCTATGTGTTAGGGAAGATTCAAGTTGTGTACTGCCTAGGGCCTGTGCAGCTAGCAATAAATAAATAAATATATAAAACTCAACTGATAAGTGATATAAGTGTAAAGGTATTGCAACTTTTAGAAGTTGTAATAGCTATTTTTGATGCTGATAGCAGCTGTCTTTTGGGTTTGGGAGCATGACAGAGCAGTTATGTTCCCTGTAAGTTTTTTTTCTCTGCCATAGCCAGTAATAAAGGGAAATTGTGTTTCCTTCAACATGTTAAAACATGACGTCTGAAAAACACACAGATGTGTGCACATATGTGTGAGTTGTTAGTCACCTTTAGATCCCTGGGTTGGAAATGTTTGGTTCAGTTACCTGGGCAGACTGCAACATAGGTTGCCAGGGCTCTAAGTGTGACTCGTTCAGACAGCAACCATTTACTAGCCATGCTACAGTCACTTCAACACACAGCAGTCACTGCTTCCTGTGTTATTTGTTGTTGTTCTGGTGGAGCTGGCATATCTGTTGTTATTGATATATGCTATTTTTAATTTCCTGAAAGAAAAAAACAGAATAATTACTATAGTTCACATGATTTTTCATGTAAAGTACTGAATACTTAAATATAAATACTTAAAATATTTAACAAAATACCAAATTACAGGTTCCAAATTATGTGAAAATGGAAGTTATGTGAAAACTGATCAAACAACTGTGTTTTGTACTTTACTTATATCCAGCTGTAAAATAATGAAAGTAATCATCATCATCATCATCACTAAATGACCTTTAAAGGTCATCTAGTCCAACAACCCTGCAATAAGCAGGAACATCTTCCACCAGACCAGGTTGCTCAGAGCCCCATCCCACCTGACCTGGAATGTTTCCAGGGATGGGGCATCTACCACCTCTCTGGGCAACCTGGGCCATTGTTTCACCACCCGCACTGTGAAAAATTTCTTCCTTATATCTAGTCTAAATCTGGTCCCAATATGGACCCCTGAGGGACAACACAATAATAATAATATTAGTAATAATAAACTTTTCCAGGTTTTGAAACTAAACTGACAAAGTAAAATCACTTCTGTAGAGTGAGGCAACAAGATGTAGAGCAAGATCTGTTCCAAGGGTATCCTATTCATTTGAGTACAGAGCAATAAAGTATTGGGAAATTATCTCCTGATATTATTCTAGTGTAATGATTGATAAAAACTAAGTGACCTTAGGAATTGATGGATTCATCTCTAAATAGTTTTTCTGTTAATATATTATTCTAGTATTTCTATTTGATACTTCTGCTGAAATAAGTTATTGCAGTAGCTATTTTGTTCTGCCCTTGGTTTGCTTAGGTTAACCTAAAAAAACTTTATAAGAAAGTCATAATTCATGGTGTAAATTATCTGCTATAATTTATATCAGAGCTCTCTTAGATTTAAATACAATTTAAACAGTTTAGATAATGAGTAGTATATACAGAAAAAAAAAAAGTTGTTGTAGCTGTACAGTATGCCTGACTTTCTGTCCTGGTGTGAATAGATCTCAAAAAAAGATATCAAAAAAGCAGTTTGTTCCAGGATCACATCCTACAGTTCCAACCAATTCAGATCTTAGACTTGAATGTGTGTAAGTCCCAGTGATACATTAACTGGTATTGTTTGAGAATATACACAGTTCTCCTTGCTAGCTTGCCTCCCCAAATAAATTAATTATTTGAGTTTGATATTAGTATGTCTGAACATAGTGGAGTTCAGGTACAGCTTTAACCCAGAAAAGGATCATAAGAGTTAGTCAACAAAACAGTACAACAATATTTAAAATCATTTAATAAAAGGCAAGACCTTGCAACAGCAGGAAAAGAGAACGGATACATAAGTTATATGCCTATATTGCCATCTCTGCTGGTACTGTAGGTCTATACTCCCCTTGGTAGTTAGCTCAGGGATTGCCTTTTGTTCTTACTTCAACTCATATGGGAATGACTCTTGTTCATATTCCTGAAATCTTCTATTTGGAAAGATTTTAGAAACAACAATTTTTGCCTAAACCATCATCTAACAGGAATAAACAACAGACTTCTCTAACAGAGCCATCTCACTCCAATTGTTCTGTTTCAAATTTAAAATGTGACCACACTGGAAGGCTCTGGGTAAGTTTCCAGAGTTGGCACAATTCACCCACTCCTTTTTGCTCTTCATAAAATGAAGGTATCTCTTTGCCCTCGATGAAAACTGCTGGTAATTCTGACAATGATCAAACTGCACAGACATTTACCTTTTCTGGCAAAGAAATGAGCTGTAAAAAGCTCTAAAGAGCTTTGGTTCATTGAACCTTTCTCCATCCTAGACTGTAAGGGAAGAGGAAAGGTCCAGCCAATGTGGTAAAAGTTATGCATCCCAATTTTCCCAGTTGTTAGCTGGCCCAGAGCTAGGAATCTGGTCAGCTACCTCCTCTTTGGACAACTGATTTGACAGAAGGAGACGAGCACCTGCTGGTGGAATTATATCATCCCTGTAGCCTCAGGCCTTGGTCTACTTGGCACAAATGTTTGTGTTTCACCCTGATTTGGAAAATGTTTGAAGAGCCCTACATATGTGTATATCCACACATTGTGTAGGAATGGGGTCAGGAAGGCCAAGGCAACAACTGGAGCGGAACTTGGCAAAGGATGCAAAGAATCAAGGAAAGCGTACTCCCCTTGATGAGTAATACTCACAAACCGGCAACAATGGATGATGAGGACAAGGTACTCATTGACTTCTTAGCCTCAGTCTTCACTGGCAATCTCTTTTCCCAAACCTCTCAAGTGGATGGCCTGCAATATGGGGACTGGAGGAGCAAAGTCCCTCCCACTGTAAGAGAACATCAGGTTCAAGACCACCTGAGGAACCTAAACACACAAGTCTATGGGACCTGACAAGACACATCCCAGAGTCCTGAGG
>NW_010523754.1:1417-5119 GCF_000687285.1 Phaethon lepturus | reverse complement strand
AGTTCGGGGCTGCGCTGCCTGTGCAGCCGCCTGCGGGCTCGGGTTGGTTGTAGCACAGCTGGCGCCTGTTCTGTCTCGGTGAAACACAGCTGCACGCAGCGCCCGCCCCCACGATGGTACCTGGGGTGCGGTGTGGAGAATCGCGGGAACTGGGCTTGTGCTGGCTTGTGAGATGGGTTTCTCTGTGAGCCTGGGCAAATGGCTTCGTTTATTACCCCGTTTCCCAACCTGTAACAGAGATTTGAAAGTAGCTGCCCAGCTTTGCAAAGCACATGTGTTGTATGAGTGTTGCGTTGTCTTGTTTCTACTGGTAAAAAGACCTGGTTTCTTCAGGTTTGGTGGTTTTTTAATGCAGAAATTAGTGATTATGGAAAGATCTACAGTAATTTCATCTTGCTTGTGTCCTAAAACTATGAAAAAACATTTATTTCTATGAGGGATCAAGGCTAAGGGCAGCTGGCACAGAAAGTAGTAATGCATTTTTTTCCCACTTATTCTTAGCAAGCCTAGGTCTTTCCAGACTTTCAAGACCCCTTTACGTTGTTCCCACAGCATAAAGTGATGACAGCTCTGCAGAGGAACTGCAAAGTGCTAAAATTCTGATGTAAAAGTCTGTGTGGCATGGAAATGCCCAGTCCTCACCTTCTCTTGTGCTAAGTGGAGCCCCATGTCCTTCCTCTTCAACAGCACAAACCAAGTGCTACTTATAGCCTACCTGTGGAGTTATTTTCCTTTTTTCCTGTTGACAGAACACCTTGGAAATCTCAAGTGGAGTCATAAGTTCGATTCTTTTCCAGTGGCTTTGAAATGTCAAATATGCATTTATATAAAAACCACAGTCTATCATAAGCTTGACTTTCCGTTCACTGAGATGGGTAGCAAAGTTCTTCCTTCCCAACTGCGCAATCTGCCCCCAGACACACCGCTCTTTCTGACAAAAGTAACCGTAAATTAGGAGAGCAGGCCGTGGTGTTCAACTTTTTCATGTGTGTGTTTTGAGGAATTTTTGGTAGACTCAACTGCACATGTGAATTTGTTTATTCTTATACTGTTATGTTCTCCTAAAAACTAGGTTTGTTAAAAGACAGCATTGATACTGCTGGAGGCCTGTGCATTTGTCAGTTCGAGATGTGAATGCTTCTTATTTTACACCACTGTGAAAACGGCAAACCACATCCAAACAGCTTGGAAGAAAAACCTTTTTTCTGAACTGCCATTTGTTTGGTATTGTTTTGCCCTCTGTATTGTAAACACAGAAGAGTTCTATGTGCTGGGCATGTAAATAAACCTATTAGGGTTTTTTTTTCAGTATAGTCTATTTCTCTTTATTATATATGAGTGAAAGAGTTATTGTATTTTTAGATCTAGAAGCTCAAGACTAATCCAGGCTGCGTGGAAAACAAGGGGGTGTACTTCAGAGGATTTGCTGAAGTTCCGCTATTGTTGGTCCGCGAGGTCTCAAAACGCTGTTTCAATAGGCCTAGATGACCTCATCTTTCGCTGCTCACTAATCCACAACCTCCATTTTCACAATGTCTTAGAAAAGTTTATTTAAGGAGACTTGCACTGGAATAATAGGTGATGCTTTGCATAAGTCATAAAGTCAAAGTTAAACAAGTACATCTATGTTGTACTTTGTATACTTAACACTGAAGAAAAAAACTACAAAATTTGCTGTTTGACTAAATTTTTATAATAATGTTTTAATTTTATGCGGCGATCCTAAAACTTAAAGCAGCCTTATACAATCCATAACTTGTACTTCAATTTAGTATTTGTGGTTCAATTATCATTTTTTTAATTGTGTTTACTTCCTTTTCCAGTCAATGCTAGGAAAAAAAAACAGTGAAACTGTCTTTTGGGGGAAATCTTACTCCTTGTGTGCTTATTCTTCTGCCTGAAACTTGTGGGACACCCTCGCCGTCCAACAGTGTTGTGGTTGCTGAGGTGCGTGGCAGAGGGATTAAGCCAGGACCCGCAGCATCCCCTCGCCGGCCAGGTTTACGGTGCGTGCCCGTCCCCTGGAAGACCTCAGCTGGCTGGTGGTGACGGCTGCTGCTGAGCACACCGCCCTGCAGATGTCTGCCAGCTGCGGTACCATGTTTTCCCATTAATGCCATGAAGAAGTCCAGAGAAATCCAAAAGACCTTGAGCTCATTCTCATGCTTGCATGAAAATTTACATTTTTGTGAAGCAAGCAGAGCCCAGCCGCAGAAGGGGAAGAAGGTAGTGGCTATGCTGGTTTCCTTCAGGCCTCTCTGCTGTCCCATGGCCCTTCTTTGGCAAGAGGGGTGAAAAACACCTGCTGTCACAGCATCCCTCTGCACTACCGTAGTTGTGTTCAGATTACACAAAGCATGGGACGAGCTGCCCGGGTGTTGGCTCTTCGCAGCAGAGCCGGGGGTACCTTGACATGCCTGGGTCTGCTGCTCATGTCGAATCCCTCCTGACCCGTGTCACGACTGTGGCTGGCAGCAATGGGTCATTCTTCTGGTGTGGACTCTGTTACTGCAGCTTCCCTCCCCCCAGCAGCCGCCCCCCCCCGCCTCAGCCGGTCTGTCCGCGAAGGCGTTGGGCTCCCAGCACGGGAGTCGGCGGGGGACGAAGTCCTGCTCCCTGGGGGAAGGTCTCCCCAGTGAGTGCCTGCCCCTCTCGGCAGACATGTGGGTACAGCAACAGCATTAAGGAGCTTCAGAAACCTGTTCAGCGGAGAGTTTCCTCTGGATTTACTGGACAGGCTGTGTTGTTATAACCTAGCAGATGAGACAGCTTTACCTGAGACACGCTTTGACTCCGTGCTTTGAACCACATGCCAGTGATGGAAGGCACAGTGATGCTTCTGCAAGATCAGCTTCAGTTGTCTGTGGGTACTGAGAAATGCCATCCCTCTCTAATGATGACTGGAAAAATATAATTTTACCACCGTTCTAATTGAAAGCTTCAGCCTGTTGATGGCACAGAGAAGAGACAATGCTCTGTAGCATTGCTTTTCATTTTTTCAAAGAACTGGAATCTAGCTACATGCTTCATAAAACTACCAGTAAGAGTTAATTGTAAAAGAGACAAAAGGCAAATCAGACCAGCAAAAATATTTTTATGGTCCTACCCCAGAATATTGTTAGGGTAGCTGATAAGTAGGAGGTGTGTGGGTTGTGCAGTTATTTGACCAGTCACAGAGCCATAAAATAGAACTTGGAGGTTAAGCTGAGTAAGTGGCACCAAATAAACAATTAGAGTCAAATGTTGATCCCCTTATCTGCCAGTCACGCCACCAAGCCATTGGATTGGCGGCCAGAACTATTAGTATTTTCATCCCAATGGATGCCTAGAATGAGGTAAGAGATGCTGTGCCTTGTACCCAGTTTGGCTCTGTGCTGAACCTCTTACAAAATCCCAGACTCACGTTCCTGCTGGCACCCTTTTCCCTCACCTCCCTTTCCTTCCCCGACCTTTTTTATCCACTTATCCCTCCTTTGATTTCAGTCAGAGGATCAGATCAAGCCTGCCAAGAGGATGGTTTTGCAGTGTTGCACTGAGCCCGTGAACGGGCAGGCAGATGAAAACCATGCCTTAAAAGCCCACGTGGCACAGAGTTCCCAAGGACTAAACTGCCCGTCCTTCCACAGAGAGGTTGTGAGAGACGGTACCAGGCAGCAACAGGAGCTGAGAGTCTGGCCAGACACAGGTCCGCGGGCCTGGGGG
>NW_010523754.1:0-1273 GCF_000687285.1 Phaethon lepturus | reverse complement strand
CCTTCTGCTTGCTGGACGACGAGGCTGGGGCTTGCAGCTCCAGCCTCTGGCGTCCCAGTGCCTAGCTCCGTGTGTCACTGCAAGGGGCATTTGCTGTGACGTCTCCCCCGTGGGGAGGATGGAGAGGGGAGCTGCCTGGGGACAAAGCATGACAGATGTCTCGCTGCAGCAAAATTGCACTTTCTGTTGGGAAATGCTGAATTCCATGGCCTCTTGGAGAAAAATTAAAAAGCTTCAAACCTGTGGAGTTAAGGAATTTGAGACAAATTTGTTAACTCCCACAATCAAATCGTCTTGTTGCAGAGTCAAGGATGCCAGGTCCTTCAAATTCTGTTCTCAAAGTTATGGCGACAGGCATGCCTTATTTTATAAACTGAATTACAGTACGGAGGGCAAGGTGAACACCATAACAAAATTCGTGGCTGCATAACTCAGTTATGGTAGGCTGTGTTAAGATGTCACTGGTGAAGCGTTTTTCCATTGATTTGGTTTTTTGACACCATTTTTTTAGTCTACATGAGTAGTATTACAGTAAATGTTTATGTAGCTTGAATTTCTTTGGTAGAACATACTTATCTGAGCGTCCAAGGTAAGAAGGGCTACAGTGTAATAACAGGTAGCTACAGGTTGTTGTACGTACCTTTTTACTCTTTTGCAGTATGAATCTGACAAAGGGTTGTTGTCCTTTTGCAGTGTTCCTCACACACGCCTGTTTTTACTGATGCACATTTTGACAATTAGAAAAATGATTGCAGCGTTAACATTTGTTTGAAAGTAATTTTACATTTTTTTCTAATGATTTTACTCATAAAAATAATGTTACTAGGATTTTACAACCCCTTGCTCAGAAAGCAGCATGCTATCTCCTGTGTATGCTTATATTCAGAATTGCTGATTTTTACTGCTTAAGGTTGGTTTGCTCAATTGGTGTGAAACTGTTGTAAAACTTCGTGGGTTTTGGTACATACGGTTCTTCAGATGAAATTCTGTTGCTTCTCCCGTTGGTCAAAAAGTTGCAGCTTTACAGCCTCATGCCTTAAAAACCCGCCCAGGAGGCACTGGTGGGGCTTTGCAGCCTCACAGATTTGCGTTAGTTTCCATCTTATTTATAAGGGATCGGGAGAATTCATTCATCTGTTGCAAAAAGCTGTTTCTGAAACTCCGGCTTCCTCCGTTTCGAGCCACCACAACAGACAAAGATACTTTTTTCCTTTTCACACAATAGTGCCTCGCACAGCTCTCACCCTTGCTGTTTCCCTGACATCCCGGCAGG
>NW_010523753.1:6586-10666 GCF_000687285.1 Phaethon lepturus | reverse complement strand
CCGGCTGGGGCTAAACCACGACACCTTTAAAAACTGGAACACCACGTGCTCCAACATATAACATAACACAGACTAGATGTACATTTATTGCACATGCATAAGCCACAATTTTATTGGAAAAGCTCATCTGGCAAAACAATAAAAGCAGTGAGCATATTCATTTTCTAAAGTACAATATTGAAAATATAAATCAAAATCGTGAGAGATATCCTTATTTTATGGTAAAGCTGACTTAAAATATAGTCAGTACAACATCAACCTTTTGGGGGAGAGGAAATAGTTCTGTGTTCAGTTAAAGTGGTGATACTCATTTTATACGAAAAATTCTAATATCCTAAATTCTGAGAAATAGCAAGTTATGGAACTAGCAAATAATTTCCTTTCTAACCTGTATGTAGTGATTGTATCACATGTCACAAAGTGCCTCTCCTTCCCTTGCGGATTCATACAATATTGAAATTCATGAAGATGCTTCAGATGCAGAAACACTAGCGATCCAAAGTACTGGAAGAATTTGAAGTTTCTATGCCATGGCATGGAGGAAATCCAATGGGTTAGTACTATGTCTTCTTTTAAAAATACTAGCATGACCTACAATATCTTTCAAACCTGAACACTGGCTAGTTCATTTTATGTTTAAAAATAATCTTACCAGTTATAAAGTGTTATAATAGCACCATTTAGGTTTAATGTTAAAAGCACTGCAACTGAAACATCTATGATGTCCTCCAAAATCTTTTGACTGTACAGACTCCTCTCTAGCAGTCCTTCCCTAGCACATAGCCAGAATCAACCATTGACTGTAATGCATTTTCTGTTTCATTAAAACGTGGGCTTGCAGATCCCAGGAATTCACCATTATTTCCTGGAAGTCTTTAGCACAGATTTGATCCCCTCCTGCGTCACAGCGTCTTGCTCCAGAGTGACCAACCAGGTACTTTGAATGGGACAGACAAGAGCCAGCCCTGGGAGGCTAGTCTTGGGTGTGGAGGGTTTTAACCCACTGCTGATGATTAGCTGACAGTAGACAGCACTATTACTTGTATTGGTTTTATTATGGACATTTGTAAAGTTCCTTAGGTAAGGCTAACCAAGAATTTTCCAGGGTCCTTCACTATTCCTTGTTGGATAGATAAAACAATAGTTTCTCCATCTTTGCAACCTGGGAATTTCAGCAGTACCCATGAGTTCAGACTTAGGGCAAGCTGTTGGGCGGGTAACAGCTGTGCTGACTACCTCATATTCAGCAGGTTAATTTCATAATATTGTGACAGAAAGCTTTCAATTCAAAGCACTTGACATCTCCATTTTTCAAAGATAACATTTCACATACAAGATTTTTCCTAATGCCTTTTATTTCATGAAAAACACAAACCTTACTTCAATGCTGCAAACAGCCTTTTTGGGGAAGTGTCATGGCTGTTGCTGCCTCTCCACAAGCAAACTGTCAGTAAAAGCTGACACTTAATTCCCTGTTGATGATGCGCTCAAATCTTTCACATCCCCATGGGCTGAGTATAGGTTTATCCTTGCTGGGAGCCAGACAACTGCCCAGGCAATGTGAGCACTGAGAAATTTAGCAACTTCAGTTTTGCGGGAACATTTTATTCTTAACTGTTACGAGACAACTGTCTCATACTTTCTCTGCAGATCTGAAGTTTGTGGAGGCTTAACGTAAGGGCGGCAAGGGTACAGGGCACTGCTCATGCAAAACTTTCTAGCCGCGGTTTTGCCTCAGCCTGATTCAGGTAAAGCCCTCTCTTTGTAATTTCAGAGGAAACCTCCCCTGTTTTAGTCAGGACGGTCAAGTCAATTAATTTAAGATTTTTTTAATATTTCAGAAAATGGATTTAAACCACTACCTACAAGCCACATGACACCAATCATGCGTTCAAGTGTAAAACAAAAAGCAACACTGTACAAGGCCTGTCAGAGCTACCTGGACCAGAGTCTACCACCAGAAACTAGCAACGCAGAATGGAAAACCTTGGAACAGTGAGCAACTGATTGCTAACCATGAACGGAAGCCAGCATTTAGCCAGCACCTAGATCATTTATAAAAGACAGATCTCATTCTTATGTCTAGTTGCATCATTGCTTTCAATAAATAAATGACCACAAAAGCAGGTCCTGTGTCAGAAACCTGGATAAAGGTAAAGATGATAGAAAAGTTATTTAGGTTGAAGGCAGTATCTAGACAGAACAAGGGACCATGCTGGACTGAAAGGAGAAATGTGGAAAAATTAAGGGACATAATTTGTTCCAGTGTTTTAATTCCCTTCCCATGACACAGCAGGGAGCCCAATGAAATGTTCTTGTGTTATAGAGGATGTGATGATGCCAACAGGGCTTGGTCCTTTGAATTGAATAATAACCAAAATTTCCTTTTCAGGTAAAATAACATCAATCATTTAGGAAGATTAAGGTGTCAATCTTCAAGGAAAGGAATCAGCAGTCATTTCTTCCGGGAGAAAATGGGAAAGAGGAATAAAAATCTTTTATCAGGAGAAAAACTCAAGTGTTCTTAACTCCTTTCTAAAAAATCCTTTAGGCCTTCTTCATCTTTACAGAAAAAAAAGAAAAAGAAAAGGAAAAAAATCTACTTTCAGCGTAACACATTTATAGAAGTAGATAAGCACAAGTTTTGCCATGCATGATTTTCTGCTTAATATTAAAAGCAGTGTGATTACATTTATGGTAATTGATAACATTCTTACCTGATAATGATCAGAGGTCAGGATTTTAAAAGCTAGAGTGAACTTACTTTCCCCACAAAACCAAAACAAAACAACTAAACAAAAAACAACAAACAAACCTTAAGAAGAGATTTAAAGCCATTTTCTGGCTTGTTGTGAATCACTTTTTTAGGACAAGGGCTTATTTTTATTATTTCTTTTGTTAAATTTTCATCCCATACCTCTTATTTTTTCCTATTTTTTTTTTCCTAATTCCCATTATTTCTTTCACTTAATAATACAGTACACTTCTGTAAAAGAGTTAAGTTTGCAGAGGGGGAATAATGATCTGCAATCTGAAAAATTGCAGGTAAAAGTATAGGAAAACAGAAAGAAAGATTTAAAGATTACACACTTTATTACCTTGCCAGCTATCTTACTTTTAATGTAGGTTCTGTGATATTTGGCTTTTTTTCTTTCAAGCCTGGGCTGCTAGGAATCAAAATCTTTCATAAGAATCTCAGTGCACTTTCTATTAAATGTTCGGATATTTCTAACCCTCATAACTGTGAAAAAAACCCCAGGAGAGCAAAGAAAGCACAAATTTAAGGCTAAAAACAGATGAAAGAGATTATTTTCCTGCCAAGCTTTTTCTAAAACGAGAAAGCATGAAAGCACTTTTATAATTAGCAAAATATTGACCAAAAAAAAAAAGAGAAACCCTTCAAACGACTATTGCCATCCTCATATTGCCATTTTTAAAGAGAATCCGTTGTTTCAAATATTTCCTATTTTCCTAACAAGCGGTAATTAATCCCATTGCACACATCAAGGTAAAAATTAAGACACGCTTCCCGACTGTAAAGCTCTGAGTGCTGAGAGAGCATCAAGACTTGCGCACAGCCACGCCTGTTCCCCTTGGCAAAACGCAGCCTCTAGGCAGAGGTATCCTGCTTTACACGCGTTCACCACCCAGCACCCGCAGCTAATCCGAAATGGTTCGGTTCCTGCCCTTGCACACAAAATGGCACTCGTGTCCATGCTGTCAACATGTTTCAGATGAACACCAGTATGAGCTGAGCGTAAGCACTGGCTTCTATAAAAACACAGCATATTTAAAGGCTGGGGCCCCACATTTATTTCAGCATAGCTCAGAGCAACTCTTACAGAAAAGGGGGAAAAAAGGGGGCTGGGAAACATAAAGCCTCACATACCTTTGCCCTGGAGCGACCAACTCCTACTCCTAACCTTCTGATTAGGGTCTCCCGGTGGCTGACTTCACGTGCCCGTTCCGGTTGTCCGCTGGCTCCCGCGTCCCCAGCCAGCCTTTCGCAGACACCCGGGCCACCAGCCACCCTTTCGCCGGCCATCGCTGCCCGTTCGCTTTAATCCAGCGTGAATGCAG